>NW_026607107.1:287500-300000 GCF_029890125.1 Rhinichthys klamathensis goyatoka | reverse complement strand
TGTGTGAGTGAGTGAGTGAGTCTGTCTCTGTGTGTGTGAGTGAGTGAGTGTGTGAGTGAGTGAGTGTTTCATTCCTCATTGAATATCACACAGAGAAACAGCTATGATAATTCAGTGAACATTAATGGAAAACAAATGTTAAAACTCTGTAAAGGTTTAGGACTCTACATCATCAATGGCAGAACTCGTGGAGATACATTAGGTAGATTCACTTACTGCTCCAGATTAGGAACCAGTGTGGTTGATTATTCAATAACAGATATTGACCCAAGCTTTATTAATGCCTTCACAGTCAGACCTCAGCTCCCGATCTCCGACCACTGCCAAACTGTGCTTTATCTGAAACCCCCGTGTGAAATAACTAAAACTTCTCCACTCGAATCTGAAAAACTGTTTCCTCTGAAACCCAAACTTAAATGGAATCAATCCAACTCAGAACAATTCAAAGAAAATATGAACAGTCCAACTATATCAAAAATGCTGGATGAATTTATGTCCACTGATTTCACTTTAGATATTAATGTAATAAATTTAGCAACAAAAAACTTAAATTACATATTCAAAACATTGATGACTCTATCTAACATTAAACAGCAAAGCACACATAAAACAAACCAACAGAGAATGAGAAAGGATGTGTGGTTCGATGATGAATGTGCCGGTCTCAGGAAAGAGCTGACGAGACTCTCTAACCAAAAGCACAAGGATCCGTCCAGCCAGACATCACGGCTTTCTTATTCAGACTGTCTGCAGAATTACAAAAGACTTTTGTGGAACAAAAGAGAAAAATATTTGAAAACCAAAATTGATGAAATTGATGACTCGGTAGATCAGAACACTTTCTGGAATCTTTATAAAAAACTTGAAAAACCCAAACTAGAGATGTCACTCCAGAATGGCACAATTTGGAAATCTTACTTTGAAAATTTGTATCGAAAAATTGCACCAGCTGACCTTAATCAACCCCAGAGTAAAATAAAGAAAACTCTAGAAGACATGGAGAAAACAATAAAAAATTATTAAAATCCATTAGATAAATCCATAACAATAACTGAAATATTAGAACATATAAAAAATCTTAAATTAAAGAAAGCATGTGGACAAGATCACATAAGTAACGAAATGCTTAAACTCAGCAGTCCCAGCATGATTCAAACTCTAGCCAAACTCTTTAATCTGGTGTTGTGGTCCGGAAGCGTCCCTGAGAGCTGGTCTGAGGGACTCATCACACCCATATTCAAGAAAGGAGATCGATTCCACCCCAATAATTATCGCGGCATCAGTGTGGGCAGTGCTTTAGGAAAACTGTTCTGCAGGATCATAAACACACGCATTGTCTCACACATCTCATCACACAACATCTTAAATAAAGCACAGATTGGCTTTCTACCAAAACACCGCACGTCCGACCACATCTATTCCCTCCACACACTCATCAACGAAAACATCAAAGGCAAACAAAGGAAAATATTTGCATGTTTTGTAGACTTTAAAAAAGCATTCGATTCAATTTGGCATGATGGTCTACTGTACAAAATCCTAAAAATTGGCATTGGCGGAAAAACGTTTGATTTAATAAAATCTCTATACAGCAACAGCAAAAGTGCGGTGAAAATCAGGAACCACAGAAGCGGGTTCTTCCAGCAGGGCCGTGGAGTGAGGCAGGGCTGGTGTGTGTGTGTGTGTGTGTGTGTGTGTGTGTGTGTGTGTGTGTGTGTGTGTTCTTCCAGCAGGGCCGTGGAGTGAGGCAGGGCTGCAGTCTGAGCCCGACTCTATTCAACATCTACATCAATGATCTGGCATCAGCGCTGGAGAGCTCCACTGTGCCCGGCCTCACTCTACACCACACACAGGCCAGGGGTCAGGGGTCAGAGGTCAGATGTCTGCTGTACGCGGATGATCTGGTCCTGCTGTCCCGCACACCCGAGGGCCTTCAGCAGAGCCTGTCCCTGCTGGAACAATACTGTCACGACTGGGCCCTGACAGTCAATCTGGACAAAACCTCATGGAGTCATGGTGTTCCAGAAGAAGGCCAGATCTCAGGAACACAAACACCAGTTCCTGTATAAAAGGCCAGGTCCTGCAGCACAGCACGAGCTATAGCTATCTGTGTGTGTGTGTGTGTGTGTGTGTGTGTGTGTAAGGCCAGGTCCTGCAGCACAGCACGAGCTATAGCTATCTGTGTGTGTGTGTGTGTGTGTGTGTGTGTAAGGCCAGGTCCTGCAGCACAGCACGAGCTATAGCTATCTGGGCATCGACATCAGCGCTTCGGGACGCTTCGGTCTGGCTGTTAAAACACTCAGTGAAAAGGCTCGGAGGGCTTTTTATGCTATAAAGTCACGATGCGGGCACTTAAAATTACCCATTAAAACCTGGATCAAATTATATAATTCAATAATAAAACCAATTATTTTATATGGATGTGAAATTTGGGGACCAGTACAAAATTTTAAAAATTGGGATAAAACACCAGTAGAAAAATTACAATTGGAAATTGGCAAAAATATTTTAGGGGTTCACCGAAACACACCCACTGCCGCCTGCAGGGCTGAGCTAGGCCTGTACCCGCTGAACATCGAGATCCAGAAGAGATGTGTTCAGTTCTGGCATCACCTCCATCAGTCTGATCCAGAGTCAGTCCAATATAAAGCCCTCCTCGCCAATGAAAGCTCAGCAGAACCTCATCCTCTACACACACTCGCTCTTCAACTCGTCCATCAGACTACACTCCCCACTGACCACAGCTACAGCCCCACAACTACTGTTAAAGAAATACACACACATCTAAAACACACTCATGATCAATCACTAAAAGCTCATTTTGACCTCCAGAAAAAACTCGACCCTCAATAGAACCACTAAATTGGCCAGTTATCTATTTATTAAACATTTTAAAGACAGACAAATCCTCTCCAAATACAGATTGAGTGACCATGATCTAGAGATAGAGAGAGGAAGACATAGACAGACATGGACAGAGAGAGAGCAGAGGATCTGTAGACACTGTGATCTACAGCACATAGAGGATGAGGAACACTTTCTGCTCTTCTGCTCTAAATATACCAGTATAAGAGACACTTTTCTGCCCAAATTTGAAGCCTTGATCCCATCATTCTATGAACTGAGTGACACTGTCAAAATGTCCTTCTTACTGGGAGAAGATGTAAATACAGCTGCACTAGCGGCTAAATATGTGCTAGCTATTCACAACGCCAGAGACAGCTAATTCTCCAGAGTGATCAAATGTATTTATTTATCTATTTATTAAGATAGATTGTGTTTATTTATCTATATATTTACAATGCTACATATGACATGATTTATACATATATGTTCACTGTTTGTTTTATTATTTATATTTAATATGCTTTGGCAACATTGTGTTACACAGTCATGCTAATAAAGCTAATTTGAAATTGAAATTGAGTCTGTCTCTGTGTGAGTGAGTGAGTGTGTGAGTGAGTGAGTGAGTGAGTGAGTGAGTGAGTGAGTGAGTGTGTGAGTGAGTCTGTCTCTGTGTGTGTGAGTGAGTGTGTGAGTGAGTGAGTGAGTGAGTGAGTGAGTGTGTGAGTGAGTGAGTCTGTCTCTGTGTGTGTGAGTGAGTGTGTGAGTGAGTGAGTGAGTGAGTGAGTGAGTGAGTGAGTCTGTCTCTGTGTGTGTGAGTGAGTGAGTGTGTGAGTGAGTGAGTGAGTCTGTCTCTGTGTGTGTGAGTGTGTGAGTGAGTGAGTGAGTGAGTGAGTGAGTGAGTCTGTCTCTGTGTGTGTGAGTGAGTGTGTGAGTGAGTGAGTGAGTGAGTTAGTGTGTGAGTGAGTGAGTCTGTCTCTGTGTGTGTGAGTGAGTGAGTGTGTGAGTGAGTGAGTGAGTCTGTCTCTGTGTGTGTGAGTGTGTGAGTGAGTGAGTGAGTGAGTGAGTGAGTGAGTGAGTGAGTGAGTGAGTGAGTGAGTGAGTGAGTCTGTCTCTGTGTGTGTGAGTGAGTGTGTGAGTGAGTGAGTGAGTGAGTGTGTGAGTGAGTGAGTCTGTCTCTGTGTGTGTGAGTGAGTGAGTGTGTGAGTGAGTGAACCAACCACATCATCAAAGCACAACAGGAGAATTACCTGACCTATTGGACTCAATCAACAGAAAAACAAAGCAAACTAGAATGTTATTTGGCCCTAAATAGAGACTACACCACGGCAGAATACCTGAGTACAGTGAAAGACTGTACACTAAGAAGAAGGATGACGAGGTACAGACTGAGCAATCACACCCTGACTGTGGAGACGGGCCGACACCGACAGAACTGGCGGCCCAGAGAGAGACGCGTCTGCCCGTACTGTGAGCAGGGAGAAGTGGAGACTGAGCAACACTTCCTCACCCGCTGCCCCAACTATGAGGACATTAGAGGGACTTTCTATACAAAATTTGAAATACTTTGCCCTAACTTCCTACAATTAGACAACAAAACACAATTTCAACACCTATTAGGTGAAAAAACAGATTGTATCATATTAGCAGCCAGATACATTGATGCTTGTCACAAAAAGAGAGAGTCGACGACTAATCAGTGATGCGCCCGCGCCCACACACACACACACACACACACACACACACACACACACACACTGAATTCTAAATTGTTCAGAGAATTTTTGAAATGTTCATAAACTGTTCTAATTATTATTATTATTATTTATGTATTTATTTTTATTTGGTACACTGTTAATTTGTACAATTAATTTAATTTGTACATTTAGATTTAAGTCATATTATAATATTTTATTATTTTGATGTCTTTATGTATTCCAAGCTTTGGCAATATTGTATTGTGTACAGTCATGCCAATAAAGCAATTTTTGAATTTGAATTTGAATTTGAATTTGAATTGAGTGAGTGAGTCTGTCTCTGTGTGTGTGAGTGAGTGTGTGAGTGTGTGAGTGAGTGAGTGAGTGAGTGAGTGAGTGAGTCTGTCTCTGTGTGTGTGTGTGAGTGAGTGTGTGAGTGAGTGAGTGAGTGAGTGAGTGAGTGAGTGAGTGAGTGAGTGAGTGAGTGAGTGTGTGAGTGAGTGTGTGAGTGAGTGTGTGAGTGAGTGAGTGTGTGAGTGAGTGAGTGAGTGTGTGAGTGAGTGAGTGAGTCTGTCTCTGTGTGTGTGAGTGTGTGAGTGAGTGAGTGAGTGAGTGTGTGAGTGAGTGAGTGAGTGAGTGAGTGAGTGAGTCTGTCTCTGTGTGTGTGAGTGTGTGAGTGAGTGAGTGAGTGAGTGTGAGTGAGTGAGTGAGTGAGTGAGTGAGTGTGTGAGTGAGTGAGTGAGTGAGTGTGTCTCTGTGTGAGTGAGTGAGTGAGTGAGTGTGTGAGTGAGTGAGTGAGTGAGTGTGTCTCTGTGTGAGTGAGTGAGTGAGTGAGTGTGTGAGTGAGTGAGTGAGTGAGTGTGTCTCTGTGTGTGTGAGTGAGTGAGTGAGTGAGTGAGTGAGTGAGTGTGTGAGTGAGTGTGTGAGTCTGTCTCTGTGTGTGTGAGTGTGTGAGTGAGTGAGTGAGTCTGTCTCTGTGTGTGTGAGTGTGTGAGTGAGTGAGTGAGTGAGTGAGTGTGTGTGAGTGTGTGAGTGAGTGAGTCTGTCTCTGTGTGTGTGAGTGTAAGTGAGTGTGTGTGTGTGTGTCTGTCTGTCTCTGTGTGTGAGTGTGTTGTGAGTGAGTGTGTGTGTGATCTGACCTCTGCTCTCCTCCTCCAGCTCCAGTGAGGTCATCTCGATCTCATCATGATGGTCCTGACTCTGTTCCTCGATCAGCTGACTGAAGGAGTCATGAACCCCCTCTTCGTCAGCGGGACTCCTGATGCACAACACACACACACACACACTCAAAAACGTTTCTGAAAGAGTTTCTTCTGCTCAAGGCTGCATTTATTTGATCAAAATACAAAATACTTATGAAACACTAATTTACTTGAATTTTTTATATATTTTTAATCAGTAATCATGTCCGTAATTTATTGCTTGAAGCATCAAAAGACACACACACACTCTCTCTCTCTCTTACACACACACACACACTCACTCACACACACACACACACACACTCACACACACGCACACGCACACACACACACAAAACAACAACTGAAAGATTGAATCACAAAGATAAAAACAGCTTCACAATAAGATCTGTTCAGAAAGAAACACAAGTGCAACTATTCTTATATTAGAAAGCAGGTTAAACGTATCGTGTTGTGTGTGATGTTGCTGTTCGAGCCTGAAAAAGCTCTGCACAAACTCACACCCAGAACACAGGAAGTTCAGATAAAAGAGATAATCACTCACTCTATATCGGTGACCAGATCCGAGTGGAACCCGACTCTGCCGGCCATGATCCCTCACACACACACACTCTCCCGAGGAAACTCCCGGATCCCCGTCATCCTGCGCTGAACAACACACACAGAGGAATGTCAGAGAGAGGAGACTGAGTCCTGTCGTGTTCAAACCTGTCTGAGATCGCTGGCACACACACACACACACTCACACACACACACACGCACACACTGCTGAAAGAGTGTCTGCAGAATCAACTCTACCAGCCCTCCAGTCACTGAACACACACACACACACACACACACACACACACACACACACACACACGCACGCACACACACTGCTGAAGGAGTGTCTGCAGAATCAACTCTACCAGCCCTCCAGTCACTGAACACACACACACACACACACACACACACACACACACACACACACACACACTGCTGAAGGAGTGTCTGCAGAATCAACTCTACCAGCCCTCCGGTGACTGAACACACACACACACACACACACACACACTGCTGAAGGAGTGTCTGCAGAATCAACTCTACCAGCCCTCCAGTCACTGAACACACACACACACACACACACACACTGCTGAAGGAGTGTCTGCAGAATCAACTCTACCAGCCCTCCAGTCACTGAACACACACACACACACACACACACACACACACACACACACACACACACACACTGCTGAAGGAGTGTCTGCAGAATCAACTCTACCAGCCCTCCGGTGACTGAACACACACACACACACACACACACACACACTGCTGAAGGAGTGTCTGCAGAATCAACTCTACCAGCCCTCCAGTCACTGAACACACACACACACACACACACACACACACTGCTGAAGGAGTGTCTGCAGAATCAACTCTACCAGCCCTCCGGTGACTGAACACACACACACACACACACGCACTCTCTCTCTCTCTCACACACACACACCCCGTCACACTCAGCAGAGAACATTACACACGCAGATCAGTAAATATACAGTAGCTTGATTTACAAGCGAGAGAACTTTTATTATTTGCTGGTTTATCAGTTATTCATGAGATCCACAACAGCACACTGATTCCCTGAAGAGCAGCACTGCACCTCCGGCACTGGAAGCCCTCGTCTACACTACACTACACTACACTGAGACTACACTGAGACTACACTACACTGAGACTACACTGAGACTACACTACACTGAGACTACACTGAGACTACACTACACTGAGACTACACTACACTGAGACTACACTGAGACTACACTACACTGAGACTACACTACACTGAGACTACACTGAGACTACACTACACTGAGACTACACTGAGACTACACTACACTGAGACTACACTACACTACACCGCACTACACTACACTACACTACACTA
This sequence comes from Rhinichthys klamathensis goyatoka, assembly GCF_029890125.1. Lineage (NCBI taxonomy): Eukaryota > Metazoa > Chordata > Actinopteri > Cypriniformes > Leuciscidae > Rhinichthys > Rhinichthys klamathensis. Next base: position 292,327 of record NW_026607107.1, on the reverse strand, counting down.
CACTGAGACTACACTGAGACTACACTACACTGAGACTACACTACACTACACCGCACTACACTACACTACACTACACTACACTGAGACTACACTACACTACACTACACTGAGACTACACTACACTGAGACTACACTACACTGAGACTACACTACACTGAGACTACACTACACTACACTGAGACTACACTACACTACACTGAGACTACACTACACTACACTGAGACTACACTACACTACACTACACTACACTACACTGAGACTACACTACACTACACTACACTGAGACTACACTACACTACACTGAGACTACACTACACTACACTACACTGAGACTACACTACACTACACTGAGACTACACTACACTACACTACAAACTACACTACACTACACTGAGACTACACTACACTACTCTACACTACACTACACTACACTGAGACTACACTACACTGAGACTACACTACACTACACTACACTGAGACTACACTACTCTACACTACACTACACTGAGACTACACTACACTGAGACTACACTACACTGAGACTATACTACACTGAGACTACACTACACTGAGACTACACTACACTACACTACACTACACACTGACACTACACTACACTGAGACTACACTACACTGAGACTACACTACACTACACTACACTACACTGAGACTACACTACACTGAGACTACACTACACACTGACACTACACTACACTCTGACACCCTCGTCTACACTGACACTACACTACACTGACACTACACTACACTGAGACTACACTACACACTGACACCCTCGTCTACACTGACACTACACTACACTACACTGAGACTACACTACACTACAAAGACTACACTACACTGAGACTACACTACACTGAGACTACACTACACTGAGACTACACTACACTGAGACTACACTACACTACACTACACTACACTACACTGAGACTACACTACTCTACACTACACTACACTGAGACTACACTACACTGAGACTACACTACACTGAGACTATACTACACTGAGACTACACTACACTACACTACACTACACTACACACTGACACTACACTACACTGAGACTACACTACACTGAGACTACACTACACTACACTACACTGAGACTACACTACACACTGACACTACACTACACTCTGACACCCTCGTCTACACTGACACTACACTACACTGACACTACACTACACTGAGACTACACTACACACTGACACCCTCGTCTACACTGACACTACACTACACTGAGACTACACTACACTGAGACTACACTACACTGAGACTACACTACACTGAGACTACACTACACTGAGACTACACTACACTGAGACTACACTACACTGAGACTACACTACACTGAGACTACACTACACTGAGACTACACTACACTACACTGAGACTACACTACACTGAGACTACACTACACTGAGACTACACTACACTGAGACTACACTACACTGAGACTACACTACACTGAGACTACACTACACTGAGACTACACTACACTACACTGAGACTACACTACACTACACTGAGACTACACTACACTACACTGAGACTACACTACACTACACTGAGACTACACTACACTGAGACTACACTGAGACTACACTACACTGAGACTACACTACACTGAGACTACACTACACTGAGACTACACTACACTGAGACTACACTACACTGAGACTACACTACACTGAGACTACACTACACTGAGACTACACTACACTACACTGAGACTACACTACACTACACTGACACTACACTACACTGAGACTACACTGACACACTACACTGACACACTACACTGAGACTACACTACACTGAGACTACACTACACTGAGACTACACTACACTGAGACTACACTACACTGAGACTACACTACACTGAGACTACACTACACTGAGACTACACTACACTGAGACTACACTACACTACACTGAGACTACACTACACTACACTGACACTACACTACACTGAGACTACACTGACACACTACACTGACACACTACACTGAGACTACACTACACTGAGACTACACTACACTGAGACTACACTACACTGAGACTACACTACACTGAGACTACACTACACTGACACTACACTACACTGAGACTACACTACACTGAGACTACACTACACTACACTGAGACTACACTACACTGAGACTACACTACACTACACTGAGACTACACTACACTACACTACGACTACACTGAGACTACACTACACTGACACACTACACTGACACACTACACTGACACACTACACTGAGACTACACTACACTGAGACTACACTACACTGAGACTACACTACACTGAGACTACACTACACTGAGACTACACTACACTGAGACTACACTACACTGAGACTACACTACACTGAGACTACACTACACTACACTGAGACTACACTTGAGACTACACTACACTGAGACTACACTACACTACACTGAGACTACACTACACTGACACTACGCTACGCTACACTACACTACACTACACTGAGACTACACTGAGACTACACTACACTGAGACTACACTACACTACACTGAGACTACACTACACTGACACTACGCTACACTACACTACACTACACTACACTGACACTACACTGAGACTACACTACACTGAGACTACACTACACTGAGACTACACTACACTACACTGAGACTACACTACACTACACTACACTACACTGAGACTACACTACACTGAGACTACACTACACTGAGACTACACTACACTACACTGAGACTACACTACACTACACTGAGACTACACTGAGACTACACTACACTACACTGAGACTACACTACACTACACTGAGACTACACTACACTACACTACACTGAGACTACACTACACTGACACACTACACTGACACTACACTACTCTACACTACACTGAGACTACACTACACTGAGACTACACTACACTACACTGAGACTACACTACACTACACTGACACTACACTACACTGACACTACACTACACTGACACTACACTACACTGACACTACACTACACTGACACTACACTACACTGAGACTACACTGAGACTACACTACACTGAGACTACACTACACTGAGACTACACTACACTACACTGAGACTACACTGACACTACACTACACTACACTGAGACTACACTACACTGAAACTACGCTGAGACTACACTACACTGACACTACACTACACTACACTGAGACTACACTACACTACACCGCACTACACTACACTACACTGACACTACACTGACACACTACACTACACTGACACTACACTACACTGACACTACACTGAGACTACACTGAGACTACACTGATACTACACTACACTGAGACTACACTACACTGAGACTACACTACACTGAGACTACACTACACTGAGACTACACTACACTGAGACTACACTACACTGAGACTACACTACACTACACTACACTGAGACTACACTACACTACACTGAGACTACACTACACTACACTGAGACTACACTACACTACACTGAGACTACACTGAGACTACACTACACTGAGACTACACTACACTACACTGAGACTACACTACACTACACTGAGACTACACTACACTGAGACTACACTACACTACACTACACTACACTACACTACACTACACTGAGACTACACTACACTGACACTACACTACACTACACTACACTACACTGAGACTACACTACACTACACTGAGACTACACTACACTACACTACACTACACTGACACTACACTGAGACTACACTACACTGACACTACACTACACTGACACTACACTGAGACTACACTACACTACACTGAGACTACACTACACTGACACTACACTACACTGACACTACACTACACTGACACTACACTACACTGACACTACACTACACTACACTGAGACTACACTGACACTACACTACACTGAGACTACACTGACACTACACTACACTACACTGACACTACACTACACTGAGACTACACTACACTACACTGAGACTACACTACACTACACTGAGACTACACTACACTACACTGAGACTACACTACACTACACTGAGACTACACTGACACTACACTACACTGACACTACACTACACTGAGACTACACTGACACTACACTACACTGAGACTACACTACACTGAGACTACACTACACTACACTACACTACACTACACTACACTACACTACACTACACTACACTACACTGACACTACACTGACACTACACTACACCACACTGACACTACACTGAGACTACACTACACTGAGACTACACTACACTGAGACTACACTACACTGAGACTACACTACACTACACTACACTACACTACACTACACTGAGACTACACTACACTACACTACACTACACTGAGACTACACTACACTACACTACACTGAGACTACACTACACTACACTGAGACTACACTACACTACACTACACTGACACACTACACTGAGACTACACTACTACACTGACACTACACTACACTGAGACTACACTACACTACACTGACACTACACTACACTGAGACACTACACTACACTGAGACTACACTACACTGACTACACTACACTACACTGACACTACACTGAGACTACACTACACTGAGACTACACTGAGACTACACTACACTGAGACTACACTACACTGACACACTACACTGAGACTACACTACACTACACTGAGACTACACTGACACTACACTACACTACACTGAGACTACACTACACTGAAACTACACTACACTGAAACTACGCTGAGACTACACTACACTGACACTACACTACACTGAGACTACACTACACTGA
>NW_026607107.1:240000-282500 GCF_029890125.1 Rhinichthys klamathensis goyatoka | reverse complement strand
CATCTCGTACAAACAATCAAAATACTCTATGGTATTTTTATAATCGCATTAAGTGTGTTATCAGTATTTGATGTGCACAGTAATAGACTGAACAGCAATTAAATCAAAAGTGCACGTGAATAAGCTCATGTAAAATGGTATGAGCCGATTCATTGTTGAGAGTCCATTGACCTGTGAGTCTGAACTCAAACACATCAAAACAAACCATTAGAGGCTTCTTCAAAGATTCCCACATAAATCGAAGGTTTAAACTCCACAACAAAGAACTATGATGATGTTTTAAGGACTGCCATTCAATTGAGTCTAACCAAACAGAAAATATAACTGGTTCTAGCTTCAGTTCAGTGCCTGTTTAGACGTGTTTCTCTCCGGTAAAGCTTTGCGGTCTCTGTTCTTACTCATCTCTCACTCTCTCTGTCTCTTCCTCTCTATTGTTGAACAACAGTTATGATGCTTTGATGAGGAAGCGGGTTTCTCTCTGAAGTTTGTGTGACATGAGATTCTTTAGTAATGACGTCAAGTGGCATCTTTTCCATAATGACTGTTTAAATATCAACCACAAAATAATCATGTAACATAATGCAACACTCACTAGCTCACAACCGAGAAAATAATGCATGTTCATCATCTCAGTACATTAAGAGCTTGCGGGGGTTTTCATCCTTCAGATGGTGTTCAGTGACCCCTCCTGGACTATATGTTCATGTATAAATACCTAATTTGTTCTGTGATATATATATACTGTATATATAAACAAATTCTTCTAACTGTTGTGCTGTACTGTTAGATGTATTATTTATTTATTTAAATCAGTTTGTTTATATCAAATGTTTTATTAATTTTAATTTTATCACGGATAAGAATAAAATATATACATTTAATCAATAACAAAGTCATTTACACACTCCTGTAGATCATTGCGCTCACAACATCAAGGCCATGGGTTCGATTCCCAACTGATGCATGAACTGGTTATAATATAAACCTTGAATGCAATATTAGTTGCTTTGGATGAAAGTGTTATTCAAATACATAAAAGTTACAGAAATTTCTAATTAGTGAATACGCATTTTTACCCATCAAACCCTATCAATCACCCAGAACACCCTAGAAGCAGCCTAGCAACCACCAACTCTCAGAGTAACTTAGCAACTGCCTAACACCCTAGCAACCACTCAAGGTACCATGCCTAGCAACAACCTAGAAACCACCCAGAATACCCTAATTACCACCCTAGTACCTGCTTAGTAACCACTCAAGGTATCATACCTAGCAACCACCCAAAACACCCTAGCTACCACCTAGTAACCATCCAGAACATCAAAACTACCCAACTAGCAACACCCTAGCAACAATTCAAAACCTAGCAACTGCTTAGCAACCACTCGGAGTACCCTTGAACCCGCAGAGCAACCACTCAGAAAGCTTCAGCAACTGCCCAGCAACAACCTAGAAACAATCCACAACACCCTAGCTACCACCCAGAAACCTTCCAGAACACCATAGGAACTGCCTAGCAACACCATAGCAACCATCCAGAAGACCCTAGCAACTCCATAACAACCACCTAGCAACACCCTAGTAACTGCTTAGTAACCACTCAAGGTATCATGCCTAGCAACCACCCAAAACACCCTAGCTACCACCTAGTAACCATCCAGAACATCAAAACTACCAACTTGCAACACCCTAGCAACAATTCAGAACCTAGCAACTGCTTAGCAACCACTCGGAGTACCCTAGAAACCGCAGAGCAACTAATCAGAACGCTTCAGCGACTGCCCAGCAACAACCTAGAAACAATCCACAACACCCTAGCTACCACCTAGAAACCTCCCAGAACACCATAGGAACTGCCTAGCAATCACCTAGCAACACCATAGAAACCATCCAGAAGACCCTAGCAACTGCATAACCACCTACTAACCATCCAGAACAACCTTGCAACTGCCTAGAAACCACCCTGAACACCCTAGCAACCACCCAGAATACTCTAGCAACCACATAGCAACACCCCAGTGACCACTTAGCAACCATCCAAACAGCTCAGCTTTTTGTAAGCATAATATCAATGAAATGTTTGTTTTAAAAATGCTTATCATGAACTGTAAAATGCACTCAAACTGTAGATAGGTGTCTGAAACACACCAGACGTCTGTACTGACCCGGCCTGATCCTTCTGAACCTCTGTGTCACTCAAGATTCCCCGACACCCACTCGCTCATCACATGACTTCCTGCCGACTCTCTCATAGAACACACTGAGAAGAGACTCGCTCCACGCTCGAGGTCTTCCGTCTTCTGCTCGTGTGTGTGTGTGTGTGTGTGTGTGTGGAGGGCCTCGACACACTGACGGATGATGATGGACAGAGAAGACAAGACAGCAAACTTCCACAGACTCCTATCAGGTGTGTGTGTGTGTGTGTGTGTGACAGTGATCAAGGGACATCATATATCACATCATGGCTTTTTGTTTGAATCATTCATCAGTTTCCTCTGATGATTTAGAGTTTCAACAGAGACTTGACTTCCTTCTTCTGTGGTTTGTTTGCAGAAATGCATCACGCCTCTTTGTTTTTACTCGCTTTAATAGCCAGACGACAGCAAAACAGCTTTTAAAACACAAAAAACTTTCATGAAGTATTAGAATACAGTATGTTTAGTGTTCTTCTTGTGTCTGAATGCATGTGTGTGAACTGTGAACAATGATTTTTCAAAGTTCACTGCCAAAAAAAACCTAAAAACGATTCTTGTTTCCAGCAGAAATATCTAAACATTAATAAATCAAGATACATTTACTTGACAAGCAAAACTACTTGAGATTTTAGGGCTTGTTTACTGAAAAGTTTATCAAAATTAAGTGAGTTTATGCTTAAAACAAGGAAAGATATCTGACAATAATCTTGCTTTCCCTTTGAATTAGTTTTTTTATTGCAATATTCTTGCATATTGAATTTAAAAAATGTTGGCAATTCTTGCATATTGCAATAAAAAAACATAGTATATTCTTGCATATTGCAATAAAAATGTTGCTTATTCTTGCATATTGCAATAAAAAAGCATTGGATATTGCAATAAAAAACGTTGCATATTCTTGCATATTGCAAAAACGTTGCTAATTATTGCATATTGCAATAAAGAACATAGTATATTCTTGCATATTGCAATAAAAAAACGTTGCATATTCTTGCATATTTCAAAAACGTTGCCAATTCTTGCATATTGCAATAATTTTTTTTTGCTTATTCTTGCATATTGCAATAACAACGTTGCCAATTCTTGCATATTGCAATAAAAACATAGTATATTCTTGCATATTGCAATAAAAAACGTTGCCAATTCTTGCATATGGCAATAACAAGACAAGACAAAAATACTAAGCATTTATTTCATTGCAATTTAAACACATTTTTTGCATTGTTGTAAATAAAACAAAGATTATTGTAGTGTTTTACAAGAAGTCTTTCACGTTTAATTCAATGTTCAATTTTTTTAATGAAATTTACAAGCAATTTCTGAATGAAAAACTGTTTTTGTTTTTTAACGATCCTATGATGATATGAATGATGTCCGACAGAGGAGAGCTGCAGCTCGGATGTGTCCAGCGACTCGTGTGAATACTATCAGACGGAGATATTCGGGCTGTTGCCGAGCTCACAGGCTCATCGACGGCCGCACGCAGACGCCGTCACACAGCATCCCGGCGAGGGTCTCGGCACGGCCAGAGTCTCCTGGAACCCCAGTGTCCCGCTCAGAGCTCGACCTGTCTGTCTGCAGGGCAAGAGAGACATCAGGTGAGTCGAATCGCGTCCAGACACAGCAGACGTCCAGGCTAACACAAGGCAGAGTTTGGGCTGTCAGTGAAAATGTAATAGACGTCTAAACCATCGCCCAAAAATAGACTAGTCATCAGTTAGATAACAAAGAAATGAAATAAGTGAAGAAATTAAACCAAACACCATCTCGTTTATCTGTTTATCATGCATCTCGCAAGTTATTTTGGGAAAAACGAAACCAAATGCAAGGTTATTTTGGCTAGAAGTGTGTTACTCATATCCGGACTATATCAGGTCTATAGTTAACCGAGTGCAGGATGACTTAAAATTATTTAAATTAATTAAAGTCCCCTTGTGCTGTAAATCCAGCGTTTAATGTTGTTTATGTGTCTATGTGGTGTTTTTAATACGCTTTAAGACACACCATGTGTAAGTTCATAAGTCGACAGCATTGCTGAGTATTTTCTGCTTAAAACTGCAGTGAACCAAAGACAGTCTCAAAAACACGGTTTGAAATCGCTGGTGTTTCTGACGTCACAAACGACCTTGTAACCAATCAGATCAACGTGTGATCGTCAACCAGTGGATCTCTGAGCTGAGTGAGTGAGTGGAGGCGGGGCTCATCTGCATATTCATAGAGCCGCGCATACTAAACGAGGCAAGGGTGTCGAGTTACATTCAAGATATTTTAAGACATGAAGATTGGAAAAAACTTTTAAATATGTCATTTTGGTGATCAAAGATGAGTTTTAACGGAGACAATGATTGACTACAGGGGGACTTTAACACAAAGCCTACTGTATTATATTTGATACGCACATTTCAAAGGCCTCTAAATGATCAACATGATCGAAACTGCATGAAAAACCTGTTGCACACAATCTGTCGTCTGATTGTTTAGACCTTTTTTAGCAAGTAAACTGAAGCCCACGGTTCTTCAAACTTTTGAAATCACAAAATGAATTGTGCTTTATGTAATAGTTCAGTACTCCAGGTTAAAAGTTAGCAGCTTTATCATAATTACAGCATAAATACAGAAATATCGTAGTCTATATTGGGGAGCCTTCAAACGTTGTATTTTAAGTAGTGGATTGAGTGAATTATCCACAAACGCATCGGCATCTAGTGGTCAGTTTCAGAGTTTCAGTTTTGTTTGTGCCAATCAGAGAGAGGCAGCATGTGCAGAGACGCAGCATTGGCTACTGGGACTCGTGGAGGCGGAGCCAGCAAACCACAAGGCGGCGCTTAAAGGAGCATGTGGGCGGGGCCCTGTCAGGACTGTTGCCATGGAGACACGCGATTCATAAGATCGAAGGTGAGTGTCGAGTATGTAGTGGTGTGCAGATCGAGGCTTCGTGAAACGCTGAAACAGTTGAAGCAAATGTGTCGTATTGTGTCGAGGCTTCGAAATAATCCACGGGGACCCCTAGTGGTCAGAACAGAGTAAATGCAACCAAAAACCCATGCCAAACATGCATAAAAACAAATATACAAATATATATATATTACAAATATATTGCAATATTTTTATTAAGGGTAAAATCTTTCAAATAAGATAATCAAGTGTCTATATGTTCTTTTAGCAATTGTCAGGGTTTGTTTTGTTTGTTCTATGAATGGCTCAGCTAAACAAGCCAATAGACTACTACATTAATGTTAAATTAGCATAATTACATCTGATCCACAGGCCAGTTTGGTGTCGGGGTGAAGGCGTACTTTGTGTTTCTGCGGTATTTGCTGTGGTTGAACCTGCTTTACTGCGTGATCATCGCCGGCTCTGTGCTGACGCCAACGCTGGTGTTCAGGCAGGACTCAGGTACGAACACTAGGACCGGCCGTTCACTCCGAGGACAGGCAAAACTACTCCAGATTTTAAAGCTTGTTTTCCGAAAAGTTTATCAAAATTAAGTGAGTTTATGCTTAAAACAAGGAAAGATATCTGCCAATAATCTTATTTTTCCTTTGAATTAGGTTTTTTTATTGCAATATTCTTGCATATTGAATAAAAAAAGTTGCCCATTTTTGCATATTGCAAAAAACGTTGCATATTATTGCCTATTGCAATAAAAAATGTTGCATATTATTGCATATTGCAATTTTTTTTGCATATTCTTGCATATTGAATAAAAAAAGTTGCCAATTTTTGCATATGGCAAAATCCCTCAGCATATTCTTGCATATTGAATAAAAAAAGTAGCCAATTTTTGCATATGGCAAAATCCCTCAGCATATTCTTGCATATTGAATAAAAAAAGTAGCCAATTTTTGCATATTGCAAAAAATGTTGCATATTCTTGCATATTGAATAAAAAAAGTTGCCAATTTTTGCATATGGCAAAATCCCTCAGCATATTCTTGCATATTGAATAAAAAAAGTAGCCAATTTTTGCATATTGCAAAAAACGTTGCATATTCTTGCCTATTGCAATAAAAAATGTTGCATATTATTGCATATTGCAATCTTTTTTGCATATTCTTGCATATTGCAATAAAAAAAGTTGCCAATTTTTGCATGTTGCTAAAAAAGCGTTGCATATTATTGCATATTGCAATAAAAGAGTTCACATCACAACTATAACGATAACGGCACATTCAGAACGATATCGTTGGAATCACATTCAGAATGGTAATTTTTTCAGCTGATGAACGATAAAAACATTGACAGCCAATGGGAATCCATCCTGCTTTAAAAGCTCAAGTATTTAAAGCGGCGGACAACAAAACTGCAGCGCACTTTTAAGGCTCGTTCACACCAATAACTAAAGATAACTATATTAGCGTCCACACCAGCGCACAATATCTTTCTGTTTATTATAAGCGCGGTGCAGTTTTGTTGTCTGCGGCTTTAAATGTGCAGAAAGCGATTTCTGAGAAACGCTGTTTGAAATGGAACAGACCGAGCACCAAAACACACAATAGCCAATCAGCAGTGAGGGGCGTGTCCACGCATTAGGGGGGAGGGGCCTGTGTTGCATAGTGTGTTCATGGATTTGTGGGCGGGGCTATACAGTTAGGGGTGTGGTCCTGTCGGGTAGGGGCGTGTTTGTTTTGGTGATTTCAAATAACGGTTTCTCACAAATTGCTCACTGCACCTTTAAATGCTCGAGCTCTTTAAAGCAGGATGGATTCTGATTGGCTGTCAGTGTTTTTATCGTTCATCGGCTGGAAAAAATCGTTCTGAAAGTGATTCCAATGATATCTTTCCTTTGTGCCGTTAATATGATTGTTTGTGTATAATTTGCTAATCTTTTTAGATTTTTAGAAATATATCTTGTCCTTGGTGTGAATGCTAATGTAGTTATAATTATAGAAATATTTACAGTTATCATTTTTGGTGTGAACAGGCCTTTAGAGTTGATGCACTAAAACTGACCTATTATGTCATATGAAATCTTTTTTTTTTAGGCCATCCAAAAAAAATCTTTGGATATAAAGACATTTTTGTCGGATCAGTAAGTAATTTTATGATTATCACTCTCTAATTTCCACACTGATCATCATTTTCAGATTTTATTTAATTAACTCATTTACCATAAATGAAAACTCACTCTCGGTAACCAGAAAAGAAAAGTCATGTGGTTTGTTATGCTGCATTTGCCTTTATATTGAGTTATGTTTCCTTTCTGTAATGTAGTAAAAACAGTTTTTATTCTATTTCCTGACATTTCACAACTGCCTATTGTTTTTGATAGTACATGCACAGATATAAATGTATGTATGGGGATTACAGTTAACCAGGATATTGTTTTAATGGTTTACGGCAGTCAGATTTATGTTTATTTGCATGTAAAAAAGGTCACTGTCTTGTTTTTTCATCTGTCTTCAACACTCTGCATGCTCTCTCTCTCTCTCTCTCTCTCTCTCTCTCTCTCTTCTGTTCTGGTTCTCTCTGTGTTTTCCAGGGTGTTCTTGAAAACTCTCCAGTGTTTCATAGTTTCTACACTCGTGGGTCTCTAGATTTGGCCTGTTTAAACACTCCACTCCTCTTTCTACTTGGCATGATCTCTGTCCTCTTTCTCAGCATCATCATGGTGGTCCGCAGGTCAGATCATTCACCCTGAGCTATTAGACCAATGTTCCTGCTTCAGTGCAACTCACAGATTGAGATTTCAGCCGAAACATGCATTTGCTGCTCTTGACTGCTAAGTGGCGCTATAACCATAGACTGAATCAACAGCATCATGTCTAATTGTCTCTCAGTTTGCAGATGCTGTGCATAGAACTGAACAGCTATTGAACTGGGAACATTCATATTGGCAACACACGTGTACATGTGTTTCTCATTTTAATTGTTGTGAATGGATTCATTAATATGTGAGTGAATGCAAAAGTTTTGTGAGTGAAATTATTAAAAAAATTATATTAAGCAAACAAAGTTTCTTGGTAGAATGCAAAAGTTTGGTGAACAAATGGAAAAGTTTGTGAGTGAATGCAAAAGTTTTGAGACTGAATGCAAAAGTTTTGAGCAGGGACGTCGCTAGGCCCTTTTTGGGGGGCTTCAGCCCTAAACTTCTGCCTAGCCCCCCTAAAAATGTGTGATTAATGTAGGCTACACAAATTCATGTTCGCTTCAGTCTTGTTATAATCAGATTCAGCGCGTTCTTCATCTTCAATCCGCAGCGGCGCCGAGCAGAGAGCACGTCAGAAACAGAGCACAGGGTGTGTGTGTGTGTGTGTGTGTTCATCTGAGCCTCATTGGTCTGTCACTGCTCGTCAATGTCAGAATATTTGAGATGACCAATAAAATCAAAGTGCGACTCGACGCGTACGGTCAAGTGCGAGATAAGATGTAAGTAGCTAAACTTAACATTTCATATTTTACTTTTTTTATGTCATAAATGTTAAACGAATGACGAAAAATAATCAGGCAAACTAATATAGTTGTGTCTAATTTCGCCATTTTGAACTGAAAATAGGCTGTAACGTGACTCATGTAATGTAATAATTAGTTTACAAGAAACATTAACAAAGCCGTTTTCATCATGTTAGGCACAAGATTAATAATGAATGTGTACATATTGAGAATATAATACAAATTGTAGCCTTTAGTAAATTAAAAAAGCTCAGCTTTAGGAGGGGAAGAGAAAGGGATGAAGAGACTGAGAAAAAAGAAAGAGTGATGGAGATGAGAAGAGAGCAGGTATTGACAAATAATCTGCCCACTGACATGGTTTTAAAGCTATTTCTTATCCTTTTTTTTGGTCTTCAAACGTCTTGAAATGCACATATCAGAGAAATAAAAAATTTGAACCCCCTACCAACCTCAAATTTAGGACCTCTGTGACTAAAGCCCTGTCTACGGCCCTGTATTAGGCATTAGATCAATAATAAATGTGTAGCCTACATATTGTGAATGCATTTAATAAACGTAATTACCTTTAGTAGCTTTCAGTAAATAAACGCGTCTGAGAAAATGATTCATAGGCAAAATCAACCTATCAGTTGACCCTATGTTTATTTTCTTCACTGACAGACAAAAATGAAAAGCCTATATCAGTCAAAGCTCAGCTGGGCGAGATAAAAACAAAGAGAAAAAGAGTGTGATGCTGATGAGGAGAGAAAAATTATCAGCTGCCCACTATCCAAGTTTTTTGGCCTTCAGAACATCTTAAAATGCACATATGTAGATCAGAGAAATCAAAATTTTTTCGGGGAGACCCAGAACCCCCATATTTGCCCTACCTCACATTTGGGACCACAGTTATTATAAAACCGTGCCTTTGCATCGTAATGAAAATGGTTTATAGTGAGCTTTAGATCCTAAACTAAAGTGTTACCTTTTTTTATAATTTAAAAAAAAAAAGTAATATTGGGGGCTTAGCCCCCCCTAAAATGAAAATCCTAGTGACGCCCCTGGTTTTGAGACTGAATGGAAAAGTTTTGAGACTGAATGCAAAAGTTTGAGTGAATGCAAAAGTTTTTAAAACTGAATGCAAAGGTTTTGTGATTGAATGCAAAAGCAATTAAATCTAAGTTTCCTCCGACCTCATCATTTTGTCCATCTCCGTGTCCCTTAGGGTCTCTGTACACTGATGTCTATTCTCTCTTTCAGGACGGTTGTGGGATACAAACACTCGTGGCTCACTGGAAACCGCCTCAGTTCAAACCTGAGCTACAAGGTTTTCTGTGGGTGGGATTTCAGTATTCAGGACTCGCAAGCAGCAACACTGAAACAAAACTTCATCAGAAACGAACTGAAGGTGAAAGGTCAACACGAGCTTCACGTATCTGTCATGTCAGACTCAGAGTTTATAAAGAGGTTCAGATACAGGAACAGGATTCGGGTTGTGCAACATTTTTCTAAATTGCATAATCATTTGTTAACAAACAAGCATTCATTTGTTTAATTAGCTCATTGTTTCTGCATTAAATTATTACATTGTTTAAATTAATACCTTTTTTCGCTAACTGTGATTTTGTATATGTATTTCTGAAATGCATAACTTAGACAGTCTCCTCTGATAATATAATTGTAACGTGGACTCGTACACTTTCAGTAAAGCTGCTTTGAAATGATGTGTGTTGTGAAAAGCGCTATACAAATAAATGTGAATTGAATTGTGTGCATGACCTCTGACCTCTTCTCCAGATGGATCTAGAAGAGCAGAAGTTTCACGAGCGGGTCCAGCGGCGATCGCTCAGACTCTGGGTTCGGCTCATCCTCCTGCGGGTCTTTCTGAACATCATTGTGCTGGTTCTTCTGGGAAGCGCATTCGCTCTGATCTTTTACAGCATCGTTCTGTCACAAGAGAAGGTACTGTACATGTATAAAGGTAAAACGAATAGTCTTGATGTTGTTTTCAGGCTCTACTAGAGCAGATTCTGCTTGAATGTTGATTATTTTCCTCATATTCTCCATTGTTGCGGCTCCTCTCTTCCCAGTCTGTCAGTAATGCTCTGTTTACTTCCTGTCTCTATGAAGCCCCTCCTTCTGAAAAGCACACTGTGCTCTGATTGGTCGGCTGGAGCAGTGTGTTGTGATTGGTCGAGCGCTTCGAGTGTTGGAGAATGTCCCGCCCCTTTCCATAACCGCCAGTTTAACACACTACTGGCTAACTCAACCAGGCCCCGCCCCTTTATTCTGCGTATGAATTATTATAATGAGGAATATTGTGACGTGTTCCCAGAAGAAACTCAAGCAGAATGGATGTTTAAGAAAGTGAGTTCAGTTGTGTTTCCTAATGATTGTCTCTCTTGTCACTATAAGGTTCTTAACTGGTCTCTGATGTTGGAGTATCTTCCTCCAATCACAATGGCGACGATAAACTACATATTGCCGCACATCTTCAGTAAAGTCTCAGAGTTTGAAGATTATTCACTCACCATCCAGCTCAACCTCACCCTGATCAGGTCAGAAAGGTCATGCCCTTTGACCTCTAGTGTGTGTTACATGTTCCTGTAGTATTAAAAACAGCACAATCTCAACTACTTGATTTTTTTTATTTAATTGCAATTTGCAAAATGTAAATTATCGCCCTGCTCTTTATATGAAGCTGAATATATTGGTTCGTACAACTTTATCCGCATACATAAAGTATATTCACATGCAGTTTGATTGTTTATGTGATTGCAAAATGTAAACTATACTATCGTCCAGCTCTAATCTTCTAAATGCAACTATAAGGCATGAAGATATTAAGATATTATAAACATAACCTCATGATATTCTGTTAAGCTGCTTTGAAACGATGTGTGTCAAAATAGGCCTTGACTTAAACTCATGTGAATATTACAGGAGTATTTTCCTGAAGTTGGCGTCTTTGGGCATCTATCTGTTCTTCCTCCTCATAAGATCTCCAACCGAACACCAGGTTTGTTCACAGTTGTTTCTCCTAGACAACAATGAGATTCCATGATGGGGACTTTTGAATTCTTTTTGCTCAGATTTGCAGAGAACCCTGCGGAGAGAACGCGTTCGGGAAGGAGATGTACAAACTCACCGTCTTCAACTTCCTGGAGTGTTTCTTCAATGCGTTTTTTGTGGCTTACCCAAGAACGTGAGTTACTTAAACTTCATTGAACCCGGTTTAGCTAAAATATTTACCCCTCAGGTTAATACTATTAGTAAGCATTTCAATAATTTAACACATTCGCTTGTTCACGGATGTCGGTTAATGCTCGTAAGACACAAATTATTATCTTTTTGTAATTGACCGTTCGCAGGCCCCTCCCCCAAAATGGCTATTGTCCAATCACACATCATAGCAACCGTTACTATGTGAGCAGGTCCGTCAAACATTGACTCCAAGCAAGATGGTAAAGCGGTGCGCCCACGGCATTTGTAAATCGGACACTAGATATCCCGAGAGATTGTCTGGAGGAGTTGTGTTCTTTCCGTTTCAAAAGCCGAAAACACAACGTGCGCGGTCCATACAATGGATAAAACAGTGTGGACGGCCCCACTCCCAGTTACATGTGTCGAACATGGTTAACTCGCGTGCAGCGTGCGTGAGACTGAGACACTGAGATTAGTCAAAGACACATGGAGAAAGCAGATCAAGAGGATCCACAAAGGAAGTACGTTTTCTAAAGTGTTGTTGTTAACATGATATTTTCGGGGGTAAATGAAATATCGTAACGAATAGAAATAATGTATGGTTATCTGCATCTTTCCGTCTATTATGTATTACTTTTTAAACACGACAATCGCATTCAGCATGACACGCAAGCGGTTGCCGTGGTAATGAACAACCTGCTTGTTAAAGCGAACGAATAATCCTGTATCTGAGGCAAAGGTTTTAAGAGCGAACGCAAAGTTTCTCGTAACGCCAAGGTTTTAAGAGCGAACGCAAAGTTTCTCGTAACGCCAAGGTTTTATGAGCGAACACAAAGTTTCTCGTAACGCAAAGGTTTTAAGAGCGAACGCAAAGTTTCTTTTAACGCAAAGGTTTTAAGAGCGAACGCAAAGTTTCTCGTAACGCCAAGGTTTTATGAGCGAACACAAAGTTTCTCGTAACGCAAAGGTTTTAAGAGCGAACGCAAAGTTTCTTGTAACGCAAAGGTTTTAAGAGCGAACGCAAAGTTTCTCGTAACGCAAAGGTTTTAAGAGCGAACGCAAAGTTTCTCGTAACGCAAAGGTTTTATGAGCGAACACAAAGTTTCTTGTAACGCAAAGGCTTTATGAGCGAACACAAAGTTTCTTGTAACGCAAAGGTTTTATGAGCGAACGCAAAGTTTCTCGTAACGCAAAGGTTTTAAGAGCGAACGCAAAGTTTCTCGTAACGCAAAGGTTTTAAGAGCGAACGCAAAGTTTCTCGTAACGCAAAGGTTTTAAGAGCGAACGCAAAGTTTCTCGTAACGCAAAGGTTTTATGAGCGAACACAAAGTTTCTTGTAACGCAAAGGTTTTATGAGCGAACACAAAGTTTCTTGTAACGCAAAGGCTTTATGAGCGAACACAAAGTTTCTTGTAACGCAAAGGTTTTATGAGCGAACGCAAAGTTTCTCGTAACGCAAAGGTTTTATGAGCGAACGCAAAGTTTCTTGTAACGCAAAGGTTTTATGAGCGAACGCAAAGTTTCTCGTAACGCAAAGGTTTAATGAGCGAACGCAAAGTTTCTCGTAACGCCAAGGTTTTAAGAGCGAACGCAAAGTTTCTTGTAACGCAAAGGTTTTATGAGCGAACGCAAAGTTTCTCGTAACGCCAAGGTTTTATGAGCGAACGCAAAGTTTCTCGTAACGCAAAGGTTTTATGAGCGAACACAAAGTTTCTTGTAACGCAAAGGTTTTAAGAGCGAACGCAAAGTTTCTCGTAACGCAAAGGTTTTATGAGCGAACGCAAAGTTTCTCGTAACGCAAAGGTTTTATGAGCGAACACAAAGTTTCTTGTAACGCAAAGGCTTTATGAGCGAACACAAAGTTTCTTGTAACGCAAAGGTTTTATGAGCGAACGCAAAGTTTCTCGTAACGCCAAGGTTTTTAGAGCGAACGCAAAGTTTCTTGTAACGCAAAGGTTTTATGAGCGAACGCAAAGTTTCTCGTAACGCAAAGGTTTATTGAGCGAACGCAAAGTTTCTCGTAACGCAAAGGTTTTAAGAGCGAACGCAAAGTTTCTCGTAACGCAAAGGTTTTAAGAGCGAACGCAAAGTTTCTCGTAACGCAAAGGTTTTATGAGCGAACACAAAGTTTCTTGTAACGCAAAGGCTTTATGAGCGAACACAAAGTTTCTTGTAACGCAAAGGTTTTATGAGCGAACGCAAAGTTTCTCGTAACGCAAAGGTTTTAAGAGCGAACGCAAAGTTTCTCGTAACGCAAAGGTTTTAAGAGCGAACGCAAAGTTTCTTGTAACGCAAAGGTTTTATGAGCGAACACAAAGTTTCTTGTAACGCAAAGGCTTTATGAGCGAACACAAAGTTTCTTGTAACGCAAAGGTTTTATGAGCGAACACAAAGTTTCTCGTAACGCAAAGGTTTTAAGAGCGAACGCAAAGTTTCTCGTAACGCAAAGGTTTTAAGAGCGAACGCAAAGTTTCTCGTAACGCAAAGGTTTTAAGAGCGAACGCAAAGTTTCTTGTAACGCAAAGGTTTTATGAGCGAACACAAAGTTTCTTGTAACGCAAAGGCTTTATGAGCGAACGCAAAGTTTCTTGTAACGCAAAGGTTTTATGAGCGAACACAAAGTTTCTTGTAACGCAAAGGTTTTATGAGCGAACGCAAAGTTTCTCGTAACGCAAAGGTTTTAAGAGCGAACGCAAAGTTTCTCGTAACGCAAAGGTTTTAAGAGCGAACGCAAAGTTTCTTGTAACGCAAAGGTTTTATGAGCGAACACAAAGTTTCTTGTAACGCAAAGGCTTTATGAGCGAACGCAAAGTTTCTTGTAACGCAAAGGTTTTATGAGCGAACACAAAGTTTCTTGTAACGCAAAGGTTTTATGAGCGAACGCAAAGTTTCTCGTAACGCAAAGGTTTTATGAGCGAACGCAAAGTTTCTTGTAACGCAAAGGTTTTATGAGCGAACGCAAAGTTTCTCGTAACGCAAAGGTTTAATGAGCGAACGCAAAGTTTCTCGTAACGCCAAGGTTTTAAGAGCGAATGCAAAGTTTCTTGTAACGCAAAGGTTTTATGAGCGAACGCAAAGTTTCTCGTAACGCCAAGGTTTTATGAGCGAACGCAAAGTTTCTCGTAACGCAAAGGTTTTATGAGCGAACACAAAGTTTCTTGTAACGCAAAGGTTTTAAGAGCGAACGCAAAGTTTCTCGTAACGCAAAGGTTTTATGAGCGAACGCAAAGTTTCTCGTAACGCAAAGGTTTTATGAGCGAACACAAAGTTTCTTGTAACGCAAAGGTTTTAAGAGCGAACGCAAAGTTTCTCGTAACGCAAAGGTTTTATGAGCGAACGCAAAGTTTCTCGTAACGCCAAGGTTTTATGAGCGAACACAAAGTTTCTTGTAACGCAAAGGCTTTATGAGCGAACACAAAGTTTCTTGTAACGCAAAGGTTTTATGAGCGAACGCAAAGTTTCTCGTAACGCCAAGGTTTTTAGAGCGAACGCAAAGTTTCTTGTAACGCAAAGGTTTTATGAGCGAACGCAAAGTTTCTCGTAACGCAAAGGTTTAATGAGCGAACGCAAAGTTTCTCGTAACGCCAAGGTTTTAAGAGCGAACGCAAAGTTTCTTGTAACGCAAAGGTTTTATGAGCGAACGCAAAGTTTCTTGTAACGCAAAGGTTTTAAGAGCGAACACAAAGTTTCTCGTAACGCAAAGGTTTTATGAGCGAACGCAAAGTTTCTCGTAACGCAAAGGTTTTATGAGCGAACGCAAAGTTTCTTGTAACGCAAAGGTTTTATGAGCGAACGCAAAGTTTCTCGTAACGCAAAGGTTTTAAGAGCGAACGCAAAGTTTCTCGTAACGCAAAGGTTTTATGAGCGAACACAAAGTTTCTTGTAACGCAAAGGCTTTATGAGCGAACGCAAAGTTTCTTGTAACGCAAAGGTTTTATGAGCGAACGCAAAGTTTCTCGTAACGCAAAGGTTTTAAGAGCGAACGCAAAGTTTCTTGTAACGCAAAGGTTTTATGAGCGAACGCAAAGTTTCTCGTAACGCAAAGGTTTAATGAGCGAACGCAAAGTTTCTCGTAACGCAAAGGTTTTATGAGCGAACGCAAAGTTTCTTGTAACGCAAAGGTTTTAAGAGCGAACGCAAAGTTTCTTGTAACGCAAAGGTTTTATGAGCGAACGCAAAGTTTCTCGTAACGCCAAGGTTTTATGAGCGAACGCAAAGTTTCTCGTAACGCAAAGGTTTTATGTGCGAACACAAAGTTTCTTGTAACGCAAAGGTTTTAAGAGCGAACGCAAAGTTTCTCGTAACGCAAAGGTTTTATGAGCGAACGCAAAGTTTCTCGTAACTAGGGTTGGGTATCGTTTGAGTTTTATCCGATACCAGTACCTACTCGGTATTTTTTAAACGGTTCCGGTGCTTAAACGGTTCTTAAATCGGTACTTAAGAAAATGAAACCGCACACACTTTATCAAAAAATAATACCCTTTAATTTACAGGGCCAAACTGGACACAATATTAACTTAAATCTTTAAACCATATAAATACAAGTAGCATATGGTAATAATAAAACCAATATAAAATAAAAATTAATATTTACATAATATCAAATGAAACAATATTGTATCAAACAATGTAATAATACTGGAGATTAATAGAGATTACTAGCAGGCAGAGCTGCCAACTCTCACGCATTGACCGTGAGACTCACGCAAATGACCCTTTTCACACAGAAAAATCGCAGACAAAGAGGACACTGACACCGACAGACAAGACAGAGAAGGTTACTTTTGATATGGAACAAATCCACAGCTGTCAGATTCTGTCAATATGTTTACGAGATTCACACAATAAATAACGTTTTGGCTCTTTGAAATGTGACAGATCGCTGTAGCGCGTCAGTTCAAACGGCACGTGATACGGCAGCCTACAAATCCACTGCTTCTTAGCTACGCAGCGTTGAGTGAACCTATGAAAGAGAACATCTCTGGTTACTGGTGTAACATATCTCTCAAAAGGGAACGGGACGCCGCCAAGCTCCTCGCGCTGCCGACCAGCTTCCTTTTTCGGCAGAGAAATCAGAGGAGCAGATGGCGCGCGCGCGCCAACATATGACGACGTAAGTGCGTCGATGCGGCGCCCGCGCCATCAGCCAATGAATTGGCTTGATTCTATATGGGATTCAGACTATCGGCACACCCAGAGGACGTTCTGACGCGTAATTTTACACGTGAAATGCAGCCAAACCTTGCGAGAAAGAGCGCGCATGCGAGGAAGAGGAAACTGTGCTCCAAACTGTGTAGCACACGCACGGCGGAGAGGGAGAGAGCGAGAGACCTTGTGTGTGTGTGTGTGCGTGCGTGTGTGCATAATGAAGTTAGGCACCGAAATCAGGCACCGAAATTTTCGTTCTTATTCGGTCTGGTTACTACCGTTTACGTCGGAACCGGTTCCCTATTGGCACCGAGTTTCGGTACCCAACCCTACTCGTAACGCAAAGGTTTTATGAGCGAACACAAAGTTTCTTGTAACGCAAAGGTTTTAAGAGCGAACGCAAAGTTTCTCGTAACGCAAAGGTTTTATGAGCGAACGCAAAGTTTCTCGTAACGCCAAGGTTTTATGAGCGAACACAAAGTTTCTTGTAACGCAAAGGCTTTATGAGCGAACACAAAGTTTCTTGTAACGCAAAGGTTTTATGAGCGAACGCAAAGTTTCTCGTAACGCCAAGGTTTTAAGAGCGAACGCAAAGTTTCTTGTAACGCAAAGGTTTTATGAGCGAACGCAAAGTTTCTCGTAACGCAAAGGTTTAATGAGCGAACGCAAAGTTTCTCGTAACGCCAAGGTTTTAAGAGCGAACGCAAAGTTTCTTGTAACGCAAAGGTTTTATGAGCGAACGCAAAGTTTCTCGTAACGCAAAGGTTTTATGAGCGAACGCAAAGTTTCTTGTAACGCAAAGGCTTTATGAGCGAACACAAAGTTTCTTGTAACGCAAAGGTTTTATGAGCGAACGCAAAGTTTCTCGTAACGCAAAGGTTTTATGAGCGAACGCAAAGTTTCTTGTAACGCAAAGGTTTTATGAGCGAACGCAAAGTTTCTCGTAACGCAAAGGTTTAATGAGCGAACGCAAAGTTTCTCGTAACGCCAAGGTTTTAAGAGCGAATGCAAAGTTTCTTGTAACGCAAAGGTTTTATGAGCGAACGCAAAGTTTCTCGTAACGCCAAGGTTTTATGAGCGAACGCAAAGTTTCTCGTAACGCAAAGGTTTTATGAGCGAACACAAAGTTTCTTGTAACGCAAAGGTTTTAAGAGCGAACGCAAAGTTTCTCGTAACGCAAAGGTTTTATGAGCGAACGCAAAGTTTCTCGTAACGCAAAGGTTTTATGAGCGAACACAAAGTTTCTTGTAACGCAAAGGTTTTAAGAGCGAACGCAAAGTTTCTCGTAACGCAAAGGTTTTATGAGCGAACGCAAAGTTTCTCGTAACGCCAAGGTTTTATGAGCGAACACAAAGTTTCTTGTAACGCAAAGGCTTTATGAGCGAACACAAAGTTTCTTGTAACGCAAAGGTTTTATGAGCGAACGCAAAGTTTCTCGTAACGCCAAGGTTTTTAGAGCGAACGCAAAGTTTCTTGTAACGCAAAGGTTTTATGAGCGAACGCAAAGTTTCTCGTAACGCAAAGGTTTAATGAGCGAACGCAAAGTTTCTCGTAACGCCAAGGTTTTAAGAGCGAACGCAAAGTTTCTTGTAACGCAAAGGTTTTATGAGCGAACGCAAAGTTTCTTGTAACGCAAAGGTTTTAAGAGCGAACACAAAGTTTCTCGTAACGCAAAGGTTTTATGAGCGAACGCAAAGTTTCTCGTAACGCAAAGGTTTTATGAGCGAACGCAAAGTTTCTTGTAACGCAAAGGTTTTATGAGCGAACGCAAAGTTTCTCGTAACGCAAAGGTTTTAAGAGCGAACGCAAAGTTTCTCGTAACGCAAAGGTTTTATGAGCGAACACAAAGTTTCTTGTAACGCAAAGGCTTTATGAGCGAACGCAAAGTTTCTTGTAACGCAAAGGTTTTATGAGCGAACGCAAAGTTTCTCGTAACGCAAAGGTTTTAAGAGCGAACGCAAAGTTTCTTGTAACGCAAAGGTTTTATGAGCGAACGCAAAGTTTCTCGTAACGCAAAGGTTTAATGAGCGAACGCAAAGTTTCTCGTAACGCAAAGGTTTTATGAGCGAACGCAAAGTTTCTTGTAACGCAAAGGTTTTAAGAGCGAACGCAAAGTTTCTTGTAACGCAAAGGTTTTATGAGCGAACGCAAAGTTTCTCGTAACGCCAAGGTTTTATGAGCGAACGCAAAGTTTCTCGTAACGCAAAGGTTTTATGAGCGAACACAAAGTTTCTTGTAACGCAAAGGTTTTAAGAGCGAACGCAAAGTTTCTCGTAACGCAAAGGTTTTATGAGCGAACGCAAAGTTTCTCGTAACGCAAAGGTTTTATGAGCGAACACAAAGTTTCTTGTAACGCAAAGGTTTTAGGAGCGAACGCAAAGTTTCTCGTAACGCAAAGGTTTTATGAGCGAACGCAAAGTTTCTCGTAACGCCAAGGTTTTATGAGCGAACACAAAGTTTCTTGTAACGCAAAGGCTTTATGAGCGAACACAAAGTTTCTTGTAACGCAAAGGTTTTATGAGCGAACGCAAAGTTTCTCGTAACGCCAAGGTTTTAAGAGCGAACGCAAAGTTTCTTGTAACGCAAAGGTTTTATGAGCGAACGCAAAGTTTCTCGTAACGCAAAGGTTTAATGAGCGAACGCAAAGTTTCTCGTAACGCCAAGGTTTTAAGAGCGAACGCAAAGTTTCTTGTAACGCAAAGGTTTTATGAGCGAACGCAAAGTTTCTCGTAACGCAAAGGTTTTATGAGCGAACACAAAGTTTCTTGTAACGCAAAGGCTTTATGAGCGAACACAAAGTTTCTCGTAACGCAAAGGTTTTATGAGCGAACGCAAAGTTTCTCGTAACGCAAAGGTTTTATGAGCGAACGCAAAGTTTCTTGTAACGCAAAGGTTTTATGAGCGAACGCAAAGTTTCTCGTAACGCAAAGGTTTAATGAGCGAACGCAAAGTTTCTCGTAACGCCAAGGTTTTAAGAGCGAATGCAAAGTTTCTTGTAACGCAAAGGTTTTATGAGCGAACGCAAAGTTTCTCGTAACGCCAAGGTTTTATGAGCGAACGCAAAGTTTCTCGTAACGCAAAGGTTTTATGAGCG
Organism: Rhinichthys klamathensis goyatoka; assembly: GCF_029890125.1. NCBI lineage: Eukaryota > Metazoa > Chordata > Actinopteri > Cypriniformes > Leuciscidae > Rhinichthys > Rhinichthys klamathensis. Next base: position 262,487 of record NW_026607107.1, on the reverse strand, counting down.
AACACAAAGTTTCTTGTAACGCAAAGGTTTTAAGAGCGAACGCAAAGTTTCTCGTAACGCAAAGGTTTTATGAGCGAACGCAAAGTTTCTCGTAACGCAAAGGTTTTATGAGCGAACACGAAGTTTCTTGTAACGCAAAGGTTTTAAGAGCGAACGCAAAGTTTCTCGTAACGCAAAGGTTTTATGAGCGAACGCAAAGTTTCTCGTAACGCCAAGGTTTTATGAGCGAACACAAAGTTTCTTGTAACGCAAAGGCTTTATGAGCGAACACAAAGTTTCTTGTAACGCAAAGGTTTTATGAGCGAACGCAAAGTTTCTCGTAACGCCAAGGTTTTTAGAGCGAACGCAAAGTTTCTTGTAACGCAAACGTTTTATGAGCGAACGCAAAGTTTCTCGTAACGCAAAGGTTTAATGAGCGAACGCAAAGTTTCTCGTAACGCCAAGGTTTTAAGAGCGAACGCAAAGTTTCTTGTAACGCAAAGGTTTTATGAGCGAACGCAAAGTTTCTTGTAACGCAAAGGTTTTAAGAGCGAACACAAAGTTTCTCGTAACGCAAAGGTTTTATGAGCGAACGCAAAGTTTCTCGTAACGCAAAGGTTTTATGAGCGAACGCAAAGTTTCTTGTAACGCAAAGGTTTTATGAGCGAACGCAAAGTTTCTCGTAACGCAAAGGTTTTAAGAGCGAACGCAAAGTTTCTCGTAACGCAAAGGTTTTATGAGCGAACACAAAGTTTCTTGTAACGCAAAGGCTTTATGAGCGAACGCAAAGTTTCTTGTAACGCAAAGGTTTTATGAGCGAACGCAAAGTTTCTCGTAACGCAAAGGTTTTAAGAGCGAACGCAAAGTTTCTTGTAACGCAAAGGTTTTATGAGCGAACGCAAAGTTTCTCGTAACGCAAAGGTTTAATGAGCGAACGCAAAGTTTCTTGTAACGCAAAGGTTTTAAGAGCGAACGCAAAGTTTCTTGTAACGCAAAGGTTTTATGAGCGAACGCAAAGTTTCTCGTAACGCCAAGGTTTTATGAGCGAACGCAAAGTTTCTCGTAACGCAAAGGTTTTATGAGCGAACACAAAGTTTCTTGTAACGCAAAGGTTTTAAGAGCGAACGCAAAGTTTCTCGTAACGCAAAGGTTTTATGAGCGAACGCAAAGTTTCTCGTAACGCAAAGGTTTTATGAGCGAACACAAAGTTTCTTGTAACGCAAAGGTTTTAAGAGCGAACGCAAAGTTTCTCGTAACGCAAAGGTTTTATGAGCGAACGCAAAGTTTCTCGTAACGCCAAGGTTTTATGAGCGAACACAAAGTTTCTTGTAACGCAAAGGCTTTATGAGCGAACACAAAGTTTCTTGTAACGCAAAGGTTTTATGAGCGAACGCAAAGTTTCTCGTAACGCCAAGGTTTTGAGAGCGAACGCAAAGTTTCTTGTAACGCAAAGGTTTTATGAGCGAACGCAAAGTTTCTCGTAACGCAAAGGTTTTATGAGCGAACGCAAAGTTTCTCGTAACGCCAAGGTTTTAAGAGCGAACGCAAAGTTTCTTGTAACGCAAAGGTTTTATGAGCGAACGCAAAGTTTCTCGTAACGCAAAGGTTTTATGAGCGAACGCAAAGTTTCTTGTAACGCAAAGGTTTTAAGAGCGAACACAAAGTTTCTCGTAACGCAAAGGTTTTATGAGCGAACGCAAAGTTTCTCGTAACGCAAAGGTTTTATGAGCGAACGCAAAGTTTCTCGTAACGCCAAGGTTTTATGAGCGAACGCAAAGTTTCTCGTAACGCAAAGGTTTTATGAGCAAACACAAAGTTTCTTGTAACGCAAAGGTTTTAAGAGCGAACGCAAAGTTTCTCGTAACGCAAAGGTTTTAAGAGCGAACGCAAAGTTTCTCGTAACGCAAAGGTTTAATGAGCGAACACAAAGTTTCTTGTAACGCAAAGGTTTTATGAGCGAACGCAAAGTTTCTTGTAACGCAAAGGTTTTATGAGCGAACACAAAGTTTCTCGTAACGCCAAGGTTTTATGAGCGAACGCAAAGTTTCTCGTAACGCAAAGGTTTAATGAGCGAACACAAAGTTTCTCGTAACGCAAAGGTTTAATGAGCGAACGCAAAGTTTCTCGTAACGCCAAGGTTTTAAGAGCGAACGCAAAGTTTCTGGTAACGCAAAGGTTTTATGAGCGAACGCAAAGTTTCTCGTAACACAAAGGTTTTATGAGCGAACGCAAAGTTTCTCGTAACGCAAAGGTTTTATGAGCGAACACAAAGTTTCTTGTAACGCAAAGGTTTTAAGAGCGAACGCAAAGTTTCTCGTAACGCAAAGGTTTTATGAGCGAACGCAAAGTTTCTCGTAATGCCAAGGTTTTATGAGCGAACGCAAAGTTTCTCGTAACGCAAAGGTTTTATGAGCAAACACAAAGTTTCTTGTAACGCAAAGGTTTTAAGAGCGAGCGCAAAGTTTCTCGTAACGCAAAGGTTTTAAGAGCGAACGCAAAGTTTCTCGTAACGCAAAGGTTTAATGAGCGAACACAAAGTTTCTTGTAACGCAAAGGTTTTAAGAGCGAACGCAAAGTTTCTCGTAACGCAAAGGTTTTATGAGCGAACGCAAAGTTTCTTGTAACGCAAAGGTTTTATGAGCGAACACAAAGTTTCTCGTAACGCCAAGGTTTTATGAGCGAACGCAAAGTTTCTCGTAACGCAAAGGTTTTATGAGCGAACGCAAAGTTTCTTGTAACGCAAAGGTTTTATGAGCGAACGCAAAGTTTCTCGTAACGCAAAGGTTTTAAGAGCGAACGCAAAGTTTCTCGTAACGCCAAGGTTTTATGAGCGAACGCAAAGTTTCTCGTAACGCCAAGGTTTTAAGAGCGAACGCAAAGTTTCTTGTAACGCAAAGGTTTTATGAGCGAACGCAAAGTTTCTTGTAACGCAAAGGTTTTAAGAGCGAACACAAAGTTTCTCGTAACGCAAAGGTTTTATGAGCGAACGCAAAGTTTCTCGTAACGCAAAGGTTTTATGAGCGAACGCAAAGTTTCTTGTAACGCAAAGGTTTTATGAGCGAACGCAAAGTTTCTCGTAACGCAAAGGTTTTAAGAGCGAACGCAAAGTTTCTCGTAACGCAAAGGTTTTATGAGCGAACACAAAGTTTCTTGTAACGCAAAGGCTTTATGAGCGAACGCAAAGTTTCTTGTAACGCAAAGGTTTTATGAGCGAACGCAAAGTTTCTCGTAACGCAAAGGTTTTAAGAGCGAACGCAAAGTTTCTTGTAACGCAAAGGTTTTATGAGCGAACGCAAAGTTTCTCGTAACGCAAAGGTTTAATGAGCGAACGCAAAGTTTCTTGTAACGCAAAGGTTTTAAGAGCGAACGCAAAGTTTCTTGTAACGCAAAGGTTTTATGAGCGAACGCAAAGTTTCTCGTAACGCCAAGGTTTTATGAGCGAACGCAAAGTTTCTCGTAACGCAAAGGTTTTATGAGCGAACACAAAGTTTCTTGTAACGCAAAGGTTTTAAGAGCGAACGCAAAGTTTCTCGTAACGCAAAGGTTTTATGAGCGAACGCAAAGTTTCTCGTAACGCAAAGGTTTTATGAGCGAACACAAAGTTTCTTGTAACGCAAAGGTTTTAAGAGCGAACGCAAAGTTTCTCGTAACGCAAAGGTTTTATGAGCGAACGCAAAGTTTCTCGTAACGCCAAGGTTTTATGAGCGAACACAAAGTTTCTTGTAACGCAAAGGCTTTATGAGCGAACACAAAGTTTCTTGTAACGCAAAGGTTTTATGAGCGAACGCAAAGTTTCTCGTAACGCCAAGGTTTTAAGAGCGAACGCAAAGTTTCTTGTAACGCAAAGGTTTTATGAGCGAACGCAAAGTTTCTTGTAACGCAAAGGTTTTATGAGCGAACGCAAAGTTTCTCGTAACGCAAAGGTTTTATGAGCGAACGCAAAGTTTCTTGTAACGCAAAGGTTTTAAGAGCGAACACAAAGTTTCTCGTAACGCAAAGGTTTTATGAGCGAACGCAAAGTTTCTCGTAACGCAAAGGTTTTATGAGCGAACGCAAAGTTTCTCGTAACGCCAAGGTTTTATGAGCGAACGCAAAGTTTCTCGTAACGCAAAGGTTTTATGAGCAAACACAAAGTTTCTTGTAACGCAAAGGTTTTAAGAGCGAACGCAAAGTTTCTCGTAACGCAAAGGTTTTAAGAGCGAACGCAAAGTTTCTCGTAACGCAAAGGTTTAATGAGCGAACACAAAGTTTCTTGTAACGCAAAGGTTTTATGAGCGAACGCAAAGTTTCTTGTAACGCAAAGGTTTTATGAGCGAACACAAAGTTTCTCGTAACGCCAAGGTTTTATGAGCGAACGCAAAGTTTCTCGTAACGCAAAGGTTTAATGAGCGAACACAAAGTTTCTCGTAACGCAAAGGTTTAATGAGCGAACGCAAAGTTTCTCGTAACGCCAAGGTTTTAAGAGCGAACGCAAAGTTTCTGGTAACGCAAAGGTTTTATGAGCGAACGCAAAGTTTCTCGTAACACAAAGGTTTTATGAGCGAACGCAAAGTTTCTCGTAACGCAAAGGTTTTATGAGCGAACACAAAGTTTCTTGTAACGCAAAGGTTTTAAGAGCGAACGCAAAGTTTCTCGTAACGCAAAGGTTTTATGAGCGAACGCAAAGTTTCTCGTAATGCCAAGGTTTTATGAGCGAACGCAAAGTTTCTCGTAACGCAAAGGTTTTATGAGCAAACACAAAGTTTCTTGTAACGCAAAGGTTTTAAGAGCGAGCGCAAAGTTTCTCGTAACGCAAAGGTTTTAAGAGCGAACGCAAAGTTTCTCGTAACGCAAAGGTTTAATGAGCGAACACAAAGTTTCTTGTAACGCAAAGGTTTTAAGAGCGAACGCAAAGTTTCTCGTAACGCAAAGGTTTTATGAGCGAACGCAAAGTTTCTTGTAACGCAAAGGTTTTATGAGCGAACACAAAGTTTCTCGTAACGCCAAGGTTTTATGAGCGAACGCAAAGTTTCTCGTAACGCAAAGGTTTTATGAGCGAACGCAAAGTTTCTTGTAACGCAAAGGTTTTATGAGCGAACGCAAAGTTTCTCGTAACGCAAAGGTTTTAAGAGCGAACGCAAAGTTTCTCGTAACGCCAAGGTTTTATGAGCGAACGCAAAGTTTCTCGTAACGCAAAGGTTTTAAGAGCGAACGCAAAGTTTCTTTTAACGCAAAGGTTTTAAGAGCGAACGCAAAGTTTCTTGTAACGCAAAGGTTTTATGAGTGAACGCAAAGTTTCTCGTAACGCAAAGGTTTTATGAGCGAACGCAAAGTTTCTCGTAACGCAAAGGTTTTATGAGCGAACGCAAAGTTTCTTGTAACGCAAAGGTTTTAAGAGCGAACGCAAAGTTTCTTGTAACGCAAAGGTTTTATGAGCGAATGCAAAGTTTCTCGTAACGCAAAGGTTTTATGAGCGAACGCAAAGTTTCTCGTAACGCAAAGGTTTTATGAGCGAACGCAAAGTTTCTCGTAACGCAAAGGTTTTAAGAGTGAACACAAAGTTTCTCGTAACGCAAAGGTTTTATGAGCGAACGCAAAGTTTCTCGTAACGCAAAGGTTTTATGAGCGAACGCAAAGTTTCTCGTAACGCAAAGGTTTTAAGAGCGAACGCAAAGTTTCTTGTAACGCAAAGGTTTTATGTGCGAACGCAAAGTTTCTCGTAACGCAAAGGTTTTAAGAGCGAACGCAAAGTTTCTCGTAACGCCAAGGTTTTAAGAGCGAACGCAAAGTTTCTCGTAACGCAAAGGTTTTAAGAGCGAACGCAAAGTTTCTCGTAACGCAAAGGTTTTATGAGCGAACACAAAGTTTCTTGTAACGCAAAGGCTTTATGAGCGAACACAAAGTTTCTTGTAACGCAAAGGTTTTATGAGCGAACGCAAAGTTTCTCGTAACGCAAAGGTTTTAAGAGCGAACGCAAAGTTTCTCGTAACGCAAAGGTTTTAAGAGCGAACGCAAAGTTTCTCGTAACGCAAAGGTTTTATGAGCGAACGCAAAGTTTCTCGTAACGCAAAGGTTTTAAGAGCGAACGCAAAGTTTCTCGTAACGCAAAGGTTTTATGAGCGAACACAAAGTTTCTTGTAACGCAAAGGTTTTATGAGCGAACACAAAGTTTCTTGTAACGCAAAGGCTTTATGAGCGAACACAAAGTTTCTTGTAACGCAAAGGTTTTATGAGCGAACGCAAAGTTTCTCGTAACGCAAAGGTTTTATGAGCGAACGCAAAGTTTCTTGTAACGCAAAGGTTTTATGAGCGAACGCAAAGTTTCTCGTAACGCAAAGGTTTAATGAGCGAACGCAAAGTTTCTCGTAACGCCAAGGTTTTAAGAGCGAACGCAAAGTTTCTCGTAACGCAAAGGTTTTATGAGCGAACGCAAAGTTTCTCGTAACGCCAAGGTTTTATGAGCGAACGCAAAGTTTCTCGTAACGCAAAGGTTTTATGAGCGAACACAAAGTTTCTTGTAACGCAAAGGTTTTAAGAGCGAACGCAAAGTTTCTCGTAACGCAAAGGTTTTATGAGCGAACACAAAGTTTCTTGTAACGCAAAGGCTTTATGAGCGAACACAAAGTTTCTTGTAACGCAAAGGTTTAATGAGCGAACACAAAGTTTCTTGTAACGCAAAGGTTTTATGAGCGAACGCAAAGTTTCTTGTAACGCAAAGGTTTTATGAGCGAACACAAAGTTTCTCGTAACGCCAAGGTTTTATGAGCGAACGCAAAGTTTCTCGTAACGCAAAGGTTTAATGAGCGAACGCAAAGTTTCTCGTAACGCAAAGGTTTAATGAGCGAACGCAAAGTTTCTCGTAACGCCAAGGTTTTAAGAGCGAACGCAAAGTTTCTGGTAACGCAAAGGTTTTATGAGCGAACGCAAAGTTTCTCGTAACACAAAGGTTTTATGAGCGAACGCAAAGTTTCTCGTAACGCAAAGGTTTTATGAGCGAACACAAAGTTTCTTGTAACGCAAAGGTTTTAAGAGCGAACGCAAAGTTTCTCGTAACGCAAAGGTTTTATGAGCGAACGCAAAGTTTCTCGTAACGCAAAGGTTTTAAGAGCGAACGCAAAGTTTCTCGTAACGCAAAGGTTTTATGAGCAAACACAAAGTTTCTTGTAACGCAAAGGTTTTAAGAGCGAGCGCAAAGTTTCTCGTAACGCAAAGGTTTTAAGAGCGAACGCAAAGTTTCTCGTAACGCAAAGGTTTAATGAGCGAACACAAAGTTTCTTGTAACGCAAAGGTTTTAAGAGCGAACGCAAAGTTTCTCGTAACGCAAAGGTTTTATGAGCGAACGCAAAGTTTCTTGTAACGCAAAGGTTTTATGAGCGAACACAAAGTTTCTCGTAACGCCAAGGTTTTATGAGCGAACGCAAAGTTTCTCGTAACGCAAAGGTTTTATGAGCGAACGCAAAGTTTCTTGTAACGCAAAGGTTTTATGAGCGAACGCAAAGTTTCTCGTAACGCAAAGGTTTTAAGAGCGAACGCAAAGTTTCTCGTAACGCCAAGGTTTTATGAGCGAACGCAAAGTTTCTCGTAACGCAAAGGTTTTAAGAGCGAACGCAAAGTTTCTTTTAACGCAAAGGTTTTAAGAGCGAACGCAAAGTTTCTTGTAACGCAAAGGTTTTATGAGTGAACGCAAAGTTTCTCGTAACGCAAAGGTTTTATGAGCGAACGCAAAGTTTCTCGTAACGCAAAGGTTTTATGAGCGAACGCAAAGTTTCTTGTAACGCAAAGGTTTTATGAGCGAATGCAAAGTTTCTCGTAACGCAAAGGTTTTATGAGCGAACGCAAAGTTTCTCGTAACGCAAAGGTTTTAAGAGTGAACACAAAGTTTCTCGTAACGCAAAGGTTTTATGAGCGAACGCAAAGTTTCTCGTAACGCAAAGGTTTTATGAGCGAACGCAAAGTTTCTCGTAACGCAAAGGTTTTAAGAGCGAACGCAAAGTTTCTTGTAACGCAAAGGTTTTATGTGCGAACGCAAAGTTTCTCGTAACGCAAAGGTTTTAAGAGCGAACGCAAAGTTTCTCGTAACGCCAAGGTTTTAAGAGCGAACGCAAAGTTTCTCGTAACGCAAAGGTTTTAAGAGCGAACGCAAAGTTTCTCGTAACGCAAAGGTTTTATGAGCGAACACAAAGTTTCTTGTAACGCAAAGGCTTTATGAGCGAACACAAAGTTTCTTGTAACGCAAAGGTTTTATGAGCGAACGCAAAGTTTCTCGTAACGCAAAGGTTTTAAGAGCGAACGCAAAGTTTCTCGTAACGCAAAGGTTTTAAGAGCGAACGCAAAGTTTCTCGTAACGCAAAGGTTTTATGAGCGAACGCAAAGTTTCTCGTAACGCAAAGGTTTTAAGAGCGAACGCAAAGTTTCTCGTAACGCCAAGGTTTTAAGAGCGAACGCAAAGTTTCTCGTAACGCAAAGGTTTTATGAGCGAACGCAAAGTTTCTCGTAACGCAAAGGTTTAATGAGCGAACGCAAAGTTTCTCGTAACGCCAAGGTTTTAAGAGCGAACGCAAAGTTTCTCGTAACGCAAAGGTTTTATGAGCGAACGCAAAGTTTCTCGTAACGCCAAGGTTTTATGAGCGAACGCAAAGTTTCTCGTAACGCAAAGGTTTTATGAGCGAACACAAAGTTTCTTGTAACGCAAAGGTTTTAAGAGCGAACGCAAAGTTTCTCGTAACGCAAAGGTTTTATGAGCGAACGCAAAGTTTCTCGTAACGCAAAGGTTTTATGAGCGAACACAAAGTTTCTTGTAACGCAAAGGCTTTATGAGCGAACACAAAGTTTCTTGTAACGCAAAGGTTTAATGAGCGAACACAAAGTTTCTTGTAACGCAAAGGTTTTATGAGCGAACGCAAAGTTTCTTGTAACGCAAAGGTTTTATGAGCGAACACAAAGTTTCTCGTAACGCCAAGGTTTTATGAGCGAACGCAAAGTTTCTCGTAACGCAAAGGTTTAATGAGCGAACGCAAAGTTTCTCGTAACGCAAAGGTTTAATGAGCGAACGCAAAGTTTCTCGTAACGCCAAGGTTTTAAGAGCGAACGCAAAGTTTCTGGTAACGCAAAGGTTTTATGAGCGAACGCAAAGTTTCTCGTAACACAAAGGTTTTATGAGCGAACGCAAAGTTTCTCGTAACGCAAAGGTTTTATGAGCGAACACAAAGTTTCTTGTAACGCAAAGGTTTTAAGAGCGAACGCAAAGTTTCTCGTAACGCAAAGGTTTTATGAGCGAACGCAAAGTTTCTCGTAATGCCAAGGTTTTATGAGCGAACGCAAAGTTTCTCGTAACGCAAAGGTTTTATGAGCAAACACAAAGTTTCTTGTAACGCAAAGGTTTTAAGAGCGAGCGCAAAGTTTCTCGTAACGCAAAGGTTTTAAGAGCGAACGCAAAGTTTCTCGTAACGCAAAGGTTTAATGAGCGAACACAAAGTTTCTTGTAACGCAAAGGTTTTAAGAGCGAACGCAAAGTTTCTCGTAACGCAAAGGTTTTATGAGCGAACGCAAAGTTTCTTGTAACGCAAAGGTTTTATGAGCGAACACAAAGTTTCTCGTAACGCCAAGGTTTTATGAGCGAACGCAAAGTTTCTCGTAACGCAAAGGTTTTATGAGCGAACGCAAAGTTTCTTGTAACGCAAAGGTTTTATGAGCGAACGCAAAGTTTCTCGTAACGCAAAGGTTTTAAGAGCGAACGCAAAGTTTCTCGTAACGCCAAGGTTTTATGAGCGAACGCAAAGTTTCTCGTAACGCAAAGGTTTTAAGAGCGAACGCAAAGTTTCTTTTAACGCAAAGGTTTTAAGAGCGAACGCAAAGTTTCTTGTAACGCAAAGGTTTTATGAGTGAACGCAAAGTTTCTCGTAACGCAAAGGTTTTATGAGCGAACGCAAAGTTTCTCGTAACGCAAAGGTTTTATGAGCGAACGCAAAGTTTCTTGTAACGCAAAGGTTTTAAGAGCGAACGCAAAGTTTCTTGTAACGCAAAGGTTTTATGAGCGAATGCAAAGTTTCTCGTAACGCAAAGGTTTTATGAGCGAACGCAAAGTTTCTCGTAACGCAAAGGTTTTATGAGCGAACGCAAAGTTTCTCGTAACGCAAAGGTTTTAAGAGTGAACACAAAGTTTCTCGTAACGCAAAGGTTTTATGAGCGAACGCAAAGTTTCTCGTAACGCAAAGGTTTTATGAGCGAACGCAAAGTTTCTCGTAACGCAAAGGTTTTAAGAGCGAACGCAAAGTTTCTTGTAACGCAAAGGTTTTATGTGCGAACGCAAAGTTTCTCGTAACGCAAAGGTTTTAAGAGCGAACGCAAAGTTTCTCGTAACGCCAAGGTTTTAAGAGCGAACGCAAAGTTTCTCGTAACGCAAAGGTTTTAAGAGCGAACGCAAAGTTTCTCGTAACGCAAAGGTTTTATGAGCGAACACAAAGTTTCTTGTAACGCAAAGGCTTTATGAGCGAACACAAAGTTTCTTGTAACGCAAAGGTTTTATGAGCGAACGCAAAGTTTCTCGTAACGCAAAGGTTTTAAGAGCGAACGCAAAGTTTCTCGTAACGCAAAGGTTTTAAGAGCGAACGCAAAGTTTCTCGTAACGCAAAGGTTTTATGAGCGAACGCAAAGTTTCTCGTAACGCAAAGGTTTTAAGAGCGAACGCAAAGTTTCTCGTAACGCAAAGGTTTTATGAGCGAACACAAAGTTTCTTGTAACGCAAAGGTTTTATGAGCGAACACAAAGTTTCTTGTAACGCAAAGGCTTTATGAGCGAACACAAAGTTTCTTGTAACGCAAAGGTTTTATGAGCGAACGCAAAGTTTCTCGTAACGCAAAGGTTTTATGAGCGAACGCAAAGTTTCTTGTAACGCAAAGGTTTTATGAGCGAACGCAAAGTTTCTCGTAACGCAAAGGTTTAATGAGCGAACGCAAAGTTTCTCGTAACGCCAAGGTTTTAAGAGCGAACGCAAAGTTTCTCGTAACGCAAAGGTTTTATGAGCGAACGCAAAGTTTCTCGTAACGCCAAGGTTTTATGAGCGAACGCAAAGTTTCTCGTAACGCAAAGGTTTTATGAGCGAACACAAAGTTTCTTGTAACGCAAAGGTTTTAAGAGCGAACGCAAAGTTTCTCGTAACGCAAAGGTTTTATGAGCGAACGCAAAGTTTCTCGTAACGCAAAGGTTTTATGAGCGAACACAAAGTTTCTCGTAACGCAAAGGTTTTAAGAGCGAACGCAAAGTTTCTCGTAACGCAAAGGTTTTATGAGCGAACGCAAAGTTTCTCGTAACGCCAAGGTTTTATGAGCGAACGCAAAGTTTCTCGTAACGCAAAGGTTTTATGAGCGAACGCAAAGTTTCTCGTAACGCAAAGGTTTTATGAGCGAACGCAAAGTTTCTCATAACGCAAAGGTTTTATGAGCGAACGCAAAGTTTCTCGTAACGCAAAGGTTTTAAGAGCGAACGCAAAGTTTCTTATAACGCAAAGGTTTTATGTGCGAACGCAAAGTTTCTCGTAACGCAAAGGTTTTATGAGCGAACGCAAAGTTTCTCGTAACGCAAAGGTTTTATGTGCGAACGCAAAGTTTCTCGTAACGCAAAGGTTTTATGAGCGAACGCAAAGTTTCTCATAACGCAAAGGTTTTATGTGCGAACGCAAAGGTTTTATGAGCGAACGCAAAGTTTCTCGTAACGCAAAGGTTTTATGTGCGAACGCAAAGGTTTTATGAGTGAACGCAAAGTTTCTCGTAACGCAAAGGTTTTATGTGCGAACGCAAAGTTTCTCGTAACGCAAAGGTTTTATGAGCGAACGCAAAGTTTCTCGTAACGCAAAGGTTTTATGTGCGAATGCAAAGTTTCTTGTAACGCAAAGGTTTTATGTGCGAACGCAAAGTTTCTCGTAACGCAAAGGTTTTATGAGCGAATGCAAAATTTCTCGTAACGCAAAGGTTTTATGTGCGAACGCAAAGTTTCTTGTAACGCAAAGGTTTTATGAGCGAACACAAAGTTTCTCGTAATGCAAAGGTTTTATGAGCGAACACAAAGTTTCTTGTAACGCAAAGGTTTTATGAGCGAACAAAGTTTCTCGTAACGCAAAGGTTTTATGAGCGAACACAAAGTTTCTCGTAACGCAAAGGTTTTATGAGCGAACGCAAAGTTTCTTGTAACGCAAAGGTTTTATGAGCGAACACAAAGTTTTTCGTAACGCAAAGGTTTTATGGGCGAACACAAAGTTTCTCGTAATGCAAAGGTTTTATGAGCGAACACAAAGTTTCTTGTAACGCAAAGGTTTTATGAGCGAACACAAAGTTTTTCGTAACGCAAAGGTTTTATGAGCGAACACAAAGTTTCTCGTAACGCAAAGGTTTTATGAGCGAACACAAAGTTTCTCGTAACGCAAAGGTTTTATGAGCGAACACAAAGTTTCTCGTAACGCAAAGGTTTAATGAGCGAACGCAAAGTTTCTCGTAACGCAAAGGTTTTATGAGCGAACACAAAGTTACTTGTAACGCAAAGGTTTTATGAGCGAACACAAAGTTTTTCGTAACGCAAAGGTTTTATGAGCGAACACAAAGTTTCTCGTAATGCAAAGGTTTTATGAGCGAACACAAAGTTTCTTGTAACGCAAAGGTTTTATGAGCGAACACAAAGTTTCTCGTAACGCAAAGGTTTTAAGAGCGAACGCAAAGTTTCTCGTAACGCAAAGGTTTTATGTGCGAACGCAAAGTTTCTCGTAACGCAAAGGTTTTATGTGCGAACGCAAAGTTTCTTGTAACGCAAAGGTTTTATGTGCGAACGCAAAGTTTCTTGTAACGCAAAGGTTTTATGAGCGAACACAAAGTTTCTCGTAACGCAAAGGTTTTATGTGCGAACGCAAAGTTTCTTGTAACGCAAAGGTTTTATGTGCGAACGCAAAGTTTCTTGTAACGCAAAGGTTTTATGAGCGAACACAAAGTTTCTCGTAACGCAAAGGTTTTATGAGCGAACACAAAGTTTCTCGTAACGCAAAGGTTTTATGTGCGAACGCAAAGTTTCTTGTAACGCAAAGGTTTTATGAGCGAACGCAAAGTTTCTCGTAACGCAAAGGTTTTATGTGCGAACGCAAAGTTTCTTGTAACGCAAAGGTTTTATGAGCGAACACAAAGTTTCTCGTAATGCAAAGGTTTTATGAGCGAACACAAAGTTTCTTGTAACGCAAAGGTTTTATGAGCGAACACAAAGTTTCTCGTAACGCAAAGGTTTTATGAGCGAACACAAAGTTTCTCGTAACGCAAAGGTTTTATGAGCGAACGCAAAGTTTCTTGTAACGCAAAGGTTTTATGAGCGAACACAAAGTTTTTCGTAACGCAAAGGTTTTATGAGCGAACACAAAGTTTCTCGTAATGCAAAGGTTTTATGAGCGAACACAAAGTTTCTTGTAACGCAAAGGTTTTATGAGCGAACACAAAGTTTTTCGTAACGCAAAGGTTTTATGAGCGAACACAAAGTTTCTCGTAACGCAAAGGTTTTATGAGCGAACACAAAGTTTCTCGTAACGCAAAGGTTTTATGAGCGAACACAAAGTTTCTCGTAACGCAAAGGTTTAATGAGCGAACGCAAAGTTTCTCGTAACGCAAAGGTTTTATGAGCGAACACAAAGTTACTTGTAACGCAAAGGTTTTATGAGCGAACACAAAGTTTTTCGTAACGCAAAGGTTTTATGAGCGAACACAAAGTTTCTCGTAATGCAAAGGTTTTATGAGCGAACACAAAGTTTCTTGTAACGCAAAGGTTTTATGAGCGAACACAAAGTTTTTCATAACGCAAAGGTTTTATGAGCGAACACAAAGTTTCTCGTAACGCAAAGGTTTTTTGAGCGAACACAAAGTTTCTCGTAACGCAAAGGTTTTATGTGCGAACGCAAAGTTTCTCGTAACGCAAACTTTTTATGTGCGAACGCAAAGTTTCTAAGAACGCAAAGGTTTTAAGAGCGAACGCAAAGTTTCTCGTAACGCAAACTTTTTATGTGCGAACGCAAAGTTTCTAAGAACGCAAAGGTTTTAAGAGCGAACGCAAAGTTTCTCGTAACGCAAACTTTTTATGTGCGATTGCAAAGTTTCTAAGAACGCAAAAGTTTTATGAGCAAACGGCAAGTTTCTCAAAATGGAAATTTTTTATGTGCGAACGAAAAACGTTCTCGTAACGCAAACATTTTAAGAGCGAATGCAAAGTTTCTCAGTGTAGCGCAAAAGTTTTATTATGAGCGAACGCAAACGTTTTGCAAGCGAATACAATGTTTTGTTCGGATATTTGGATTCACATTACAGAATATATGTACAGTATATAATAAACTTTATTTAATATATAGCTTCTTGGTGGAGAGGTTTCCATCCTCGTCGCTAGCGCGGTTACTAGGCAAGAAGCAATTTGAGATTCCCTTCAACGTGCTGGACCTGGTGAACAGCCAGACGGTCACATGGGTGGGTGTGTTTTACTGCCCCCTGCTGCCGGCCATCAGCGCTGTCAGGCTGATGGTCCTCTTCTACCTCAAGAAGGTCTGATTCACACTCTTCATCTCTCAAATTCTATTTTATTTCAAGCAACAAAAATGTTTTTATGGTTTTAGTTAAAGGAGCTGTATGCAAGATTGTGGCCAAAACTGGTACTGCAATCACTTTCAAATTACTGTAGAGCGGTGTATCCCCTCCCCCTCCCCCCTGACTCAAGGTTGCCAGATCGGCTGCATTTTTTAATCCGACACGTTTGCAGCTGCAGCTGCGGTAACTAGAGCAGAGCTGGCAACCCGGATGGCGCAACACTACTGACTTCGTGATTGGTAGATAGGTGGAGGGTGGAGCATCAGACCAAAACACAACATGACAACATCAACATCAGTTGAGGGCTGCAACTTCACTTTTTAAATGACAATATCCTGGCCGGACTACTGTTGTTAGTGATATAAGTATTTGAAATGAACATGATTTCTCAATGTCTAGTGACATATCAATGCCATTTTATGATTAATTCAAATAAATTTCTTACATACAGCTCCTTTAACTATAATATACAGAAGCCCTGAACCGCAATTTTTTTTTTTTTTATCTACAATTATGAGAATAAAGTTGCAATATTTCGAGAATAAAGTTGCAATATTTCAAGAATAAAGTTCCAATATTTTGAACATGAAGTAGAAATATTTTGAGATTAAAGTCGAAACCTTATTTACAAGAAAAAAGTCGCAATATTTAGAGATTAAAGTTGAAATATTCTGACAATAAATTTGAAATATTTTGAGAATAAAGTTGAAATATTTTGAGAATAAAGTCGCAATATTTTGAGAATAAAGTCAAAATTACGAGAATAGAAGTTCCATAGAAGTTTTTTTTTTTTTTAAGTAAGAAATGCGCTCGTGTAGTCAAACTGCCTCAGACATGGATCTAAACATAATAATAGTTCTCGTAATTTTGACTTTATTCTCAAAATATTACGACTTTATTCTCGTAATGGTTAGACTTTATTCTCGTAATTTTATACATATTTTTTTTATGGATTTCTTTTTTTACACTGCTGTTCAGGGCTTCTGTAATAACAACCCTGCTTTCAGATTTAGATTTAGAAACAGCTAAATAATAATAAATATATCATCTGTCTGTCAGTTCACAGTGGAGCGCTGTTGTGTTCCGGCTCAGAGAATGTTCCGGACCGCCAGTTCTTCTGTTCTCTTCCACTTCATGCTGTTGTTGGGTCTCTTAATGTCTGTGGTCACATTAGTGGTCAACATCAACAGGTACTAGTCAACGCTGACATATATTTATAATATATTACAGTTTAAGGCAAGACTCTACAGGCAAATCCAGTGTTTTTCATGCACTGGTCGGTTTTGCTTCCATAATATTCTTCATTCTAGTGGAAAGAAAACATCCAAAAGTGTTTATTTTATTGCACTTGATCTCTCTGCGTCTGTCGATCTTTAAAGGCGCTAAATTTAAATCTGAAATCTCCACTTCCGCAGATTCACACACACCAAACTTTACAGTTTTATTCATATCTAATGTATTCTGGAGGTTTGTTCATATATCATTCGCCTGATTTATAGGAAATTGTATTCCTAAAAACATGTTTTTCACATTTTTCTGTCTGTTTATGAAAACAAAAATCAAAATCCCCTTTGGAAAAACCTTTAATATATCATCAAAATCAAACAAGTATTATGAATCTGGCTTTATCCAATGTTCAGATTTACATGCTGGAAATGTATGCAAATTAGTGCATATTTATTTAGATGATGCCTCATCATATTTAAACATAACATTTCAGAAAACTTGTACAAAACAGGTTTGCAATTGTTAATGTAAGTACTCAAGTATGGTGAATTAGTTGATGTTTACTCTATAGTGTCGCCTGGAGTGTCTTGCCTTGATAAAAACACCTATTCACCAAAAACGTATTCACTCATAATATGTGAGCGTTATATTAGTGTGGTTTTCCTCACGTTCATAACCCGTATCCTGGCATGTTCTCTTCTGAGGTTTCATCGGGGATGCTGCGGCCCGTTTAAAGACAGAACTGTGTTTAATGTGACGAGTGTGTGTATAAAGACGCTGCCCAATGAGGTCCAGAACACCATCAGCTACATCTCATCAGAGGCCTTCGCATTCGCTCTCATTCTGGCTGAGGTGTAAGTGTGTGTGTGTGTGTGTGTGTGTGTGTGTGTGTGCTTTTGTTTTTGTGATATATGAGGACACAAATGTGTATAATGACATGCATATTACACTGGTATTACAACATACACGTGATATATGAGGACATTGCATGAGTCCTCATATTTCAAATAGCTTAAAAAACATAAAAAACAATGTTTTTTTTTTAATGTAAAAATGCAGCATGTCTCCTGTGATGGGCAGGTTTAGGAATAGGGGCAGTGTGTGTGTGTGTGTGTGTGTGTGTGTGTGTGTGTGTGTGTGTGTGTGTGTGTGTGTGTGTGTGTGTGTGATGGGCAGGTTTAGGGATAGGGGCTGTGTAGGGGGATAGAATATACAGTTTGTCCAGTATAAAAGTCATTACGCCTATGGAATGTCCTCATATATGTGACCCCGCCTGTGAAACCCCGGCTAAAGTCGCAGAATCTAATTATGAGTAAAAGAGCGTCAAATTAGTCATAGCCATAAAAATGACAAAAATAGGTCATGTGAGTTTATTGCTGTAAATGATAGATTTTACCTTAGGTTTTGAGATGCAATAGTCAAATTTTCATTTATAACATGATAAATACTCAAATTAATGATTTTATTGACACAACGTTATACTTTTGCGCAAAAAAACAAACAAAAAAAAAACGGACGCGGGCTTCATAAACGTTGACTTCAATCGTCTCTGTGTTTATTTCGGCGCAACAACACCTGATGCCATTCGGCTCAGGACCTTCTTTTCTACCATAAGAAAGAGTAAACAGACCTTAATATCAATCCGCACGAGCAGCAATCACGTCAACATGCGTGGCAAAACAAATCAAAATGCGACTTAAGCCGGGTTCAGATGTCTGTGGAGATTGTTTCGTGTCGTCGCCAATATTTTAAGAACAGCTTATTTGTTTTGTAGCTCAATATTCTGCCAATATAATAATCTTATTTTAAGGACATTTTAGGGCTGCTACGTGTCAATATCATTATTTTGCTTGACCCGTCGTTTTGATGAACTATCTGACATGGCGGCACCGAAGCATGAGCAGGAACTGAAAATAGTTGGTTGCTTAAATAGCTTGTTTGATATTAATCTCGGTAGAATTATGATATAACCGGTTTTATAGCCGATTATTTTCTGGAGGATGATGGTGATGATGATGATGATGATGATGATGATGATGAACAGGACACATTCTTGGACGAAACTGACGGTAAGGTTTTGTCATTATTTTTTATGCTAAACGTATGCAACTTAGCTACTGTAAATACTGTCAGTGTTCAGCTAATTTAATTCTAACACATAATTCATCCTGTGATGCAAAAATAGTGGATTTAAATGTGTATTACAGATTTGTTGATTGGGATTGAGTCAGTTTAAATTAATTACGTTTATGACGTGATGTTGTGTTTGATTACACTCTGAACTGAAGTCTTACCACTCATAGCCCTCCCCTCAATTAATCAGATGCATTCTGACTAAACTGAAAAACTATTTTCATATAAAATGCTTTATTATCCACTTTAAATGTGGAATTAGCCCCCCACCTCATTATTGCATGTTACACCATCATGTTTTTAGGTATATTGCTTTGAATTGAAAAATTTCTCCTTGCTTTTTCAAGCAGTGACCAACATAATGATGAGGAGAAGCCAGCGTTGGTGATTGAACCCCAAGCTGGTCTGGGAAATCTGAAGAGGGAACACCAACAAGAAGAATTTGCTTCTAATGCTGGAAGTCAAGATGTGGAACTGAAAATAGTTTTTTCTTTTTTTCTTGCAACTGCAAGTATTTCAATAGGGAAACGTGTTCTTCATTTTTCAATGATTGAGAGTTGGTCCAGCATTATTTGCAGAATGATGTGACCCCTAGGATGCATGGAAATTTCCTATTGTTCCTATTAAGCTGCTTTGAAACAATCTATAGGCCTACTGTTAAAAGTGCTATCAATGAAGGTGACTTGACTTGACTTTTTTAAATGCCAAAATTAAATACTTTTGTGAATAGAATCCATGAGATTATCAAATATTTTGCATCTAGACAATTTCAGAACGTTTACAAAGTTTGAGACTGACCTGTTAAAGGGATATTTCACACAAAAATATTTACTCATACTCACCCTCATGTTATTCCAAACCTGTATATATTTCTTTCTTCTGTTTAACACACATAAAAAAATATATTTTAAAGAATGTTAGTAACCAGACAGTTGGCGGCACCCATTGACTTCCATAGTATTTTTTTTCCTACTATGGAAAGCAATGGGTGCCGTCAACTGTCTGGTTACTAACATTTTTTAAAATATCTTATTTTGTGTTCAGCAGAAGAAAGAAACTTTTACAGGTTTGGAATAACATGAGGGGGAGTAAATGATGACAGAATTGTAATTTTTGGATGAACTATCCCATAATTTTTATTTTTTTTATGTTACACAGTAAGAGAATGAGATTTTATACTGAAATGTTATATGTTAAATAATTTTTGTATTATTGACATTTTTTTCCACTGATATTTAATTTTACTAATAAAGTTATACAAATCATTCCACTGAATTGACTTTGTAATTGTTGCTACAATCAAGCACTTGTGGTATCCCCATTCGTTTCAATGTTTTCATGGTTTTAGCTTTTTGGACATGTGCAACATAATAAATAGGCCTGTTTTACAAAACTTTAAGTATTATCCTATAAATGTGTTATATATCACTGAAAATGGGAGAATCTCAGCTTTAATGTGGTATATGGCACATATGCAGGATAATTATGGATCAAATGTGTTGCAGTTTTAAAAGTAAGCTTTTTTTAAAATTGGAATTTCTCAAAAACATGATTTTCTGAGTCCGAAATTCAGCAAATCTTTGACATAGCCTTACTCAGTCAATATTAAAGATATCAAGGTTATATTTTCACAGAATGTTCTTTACATTGTGTAGGATGATTTTATGTAGAAAACAGTGAATCACAAAAAAATTACTTTAGCTGGGTTTTCACAGGCAGGGTCACATATCACAAAAACACAGCTGTGTGTGTGTGTGTTGCTGGATATAAGCAGCTGTGATGGAATATTCTCATAGCTAATGAATGTTTTGTCACTAACGTGTTCCGCCAGTGTGATCCTGACGTCGTATGTGTCCCGCCGGCGAGCGAACCGTAAAGCCATCGAGAGACTGAAGGACATGCTGGTGATGGTGAGTGTGTTCCCCTGAACAACGGAGAAGATTTACCTTCATTAACTTCATTCCTTTAGCAGGTGCAAATAAAGCACAAACACAATGTTCAGCGTTGGCCAACATCCCCACTAATAAAAATATGCTCTAAGATCAATAGATTAAATTATGAAAACATTATTTCTGAATGTTCAGGTTTTTTAAAGGCGTTTTGAGGGAATATTACATTTTTGTTACTTTCAGGGTTCGTAGAAGGTGCTTGAAGTACTCGAATATGAATTAATTCCTGGAAAACCCTAGAAAACAGCCATATTTATGAAGAGGTACTTAAAAATGCTTATTTAATTACAATATATATGAGTTTAGTTTTTTCGCAAAAACATATACAATCTTTTCATGCCAATTTAACGCTGCTGCCCGTCTGATAAACCCCCATCAGACCGTTTATAGATACAAAATACGCCAGCATTATAATTTAAATATAATTTATTGAACAATAATAGCCATTATAAACTTTGTATTTAATATATATTATTAAATAAGTTGTAAGTTGTATTTTGGATACCGTATCATCTGTAATTTGAGTTTTAAAAAATCCTTAAAAAATAAAAATTGTTTGATAAATTAGATAAATACCAAAAAAAAGTAGTGCCTTAAAAGTCTGTAATAGTCCTGGAATTTCATTTTACAGTATCTGTACAATCCCTGAACTTTTGAATGTTTCTTCTTGATTAAGTGAACATTAAGGGAACATTTCATTGTATCATTCTTCACTCATTATGGGATGTTACTTTTGAATGAACGTTCTGAAACAAGTACTAACATTTAAAAAAGACAAACTAAAACGTTTCAGAAAAAACATCCCATGAATGATGTATAGATAAGAGTTTAGATTAGAGATTACTGCACTATTAACGTTACTGTTCATAACTTTAAGGGTTAGTTCACCTTAAAATGAAAATGATGTCATTAATGACTCTCCCTCGTGTCGCTCCAAGCCCGTAAGACTCCGTTCATCTTCGGGACACAGTTTAAAATATTTTAGATTTAGTCCGAGAGCTTTCATTGTAAATGTGTGTACGGTATACTATCCTTGTCCAGAAAGGAAATAAAGACATCATCAAAGACAAGTAGTCCATGTGACATCAGTGGGTTAGTTAGAGTGTGTTGAAGCATCGAAAATACATTTTGGTCCGAAAATAACAAAAACTAGGCCTTTATTCCGCATTGTATTGTGTTCCGGTTCTGTTGTTGTGGATCCGCGTTCAGTGCCGCCGCTGACGTGTGTCTGGTGTGTGTGTGTGTGTGTGTGTGTATTCTGGTTCTGTTGTGGATCCGCGTTCAGTGCCGCCGCTGACGTGTGTCTGGTGTGTGTGTGTGTGTGTGTGTATTCTGGTTCTGTTGTGGATCCGCGTTCAGTGCCGCTGCTGACGTAAGACGCTGCTGACGTGTGTCTGGTGTGTGTGTGTGTGTGTGTGTGTGTGTGTGTGTGTATTCGGGTTCAAATAAATACGGCTGGGCAAAAAAATGCAAGTCTTCCTCTGTGTGGAAATCCTTAGACATGTTTGCGAAGATTGTTTTGTTTCCAGCGTGCGTCTCCCTCAGACTGTAGACGAAGCTCAGGCGCACCAGACACACACACACACACACACACACACACACACACACACCAGACACTAGGGCTGGACCCGAATATTCGTTCGGTGGGTTGGTATTCGATTTGAAAATGTAACATTCGAATATTCGGGTTTTTTTGCACACCTGGCACCCCCCTCGAAACGGTTCTCATTCGCGCTTGAATATGTTTTACACTATAAAATCTGGTGAAATATAATGCTTAACATATAGCAACTTTGCTTCTTCTTGGACTACTAAAAGTGTTCCTGCAACGGGAGTATTCTCTGGCCAGAGCGCAGAACAGCGGAGTGTGTGTGGACAGAAGTGCCTGAGCTTGTGTTCTGGGTTAAGCTGTGTTGCTTTGATATTGTGGAAAATAGAATAATAGAAACAAAATGTATTATCCTTTTTACCCGTTATTATCAATCTAAATTAATCTAGGCCTACTGCGAAATATAAATTGAAATTTGTGATGTTGTTATTGAAATTGTTATTGTTATTGCTACCGTGTTCTTTATTTAGGCTATTACAGTTCATTAATTTATTTTTCGTTTTTCTATATTTAAATTTCGTTTTTATTTATTTAAATCTACCCTACTTTGTCAGTGAGAAAAATATTATAAGACTAAACCTTATTAAAAATATTGCTTAAGTTAAAAGACCTGTGTGTGTGTGTTATATCACTAGTGCGTGCAGTGTCCGATCTCGGAGCATATAAGCCCTGCTCGCGTGAGGCGCGCCGCTTCTTTAAATCTACCCTACTTTGTCAGTAATTTGTTAGTGAGAAAAGCAATATTTTTAATAAGGTAGTCTAATATTTTTCTCATTAACAAATATGATATGCTTATATGCTCCGAGAACGGACACTGCACGCACCAGTGATATAAAACACACAGGGCTGTTAACTAAAGCAATATTTTTAATACGGTAGTCTAATATTTAAGTTAACAGACCTGTGTGTGTGTGTGTGTGTTTTATATCACTATTGCAGTGTCCGTTCTTGGCATATAAGCTCTGCTCGCGTGAGGCGAGCGCTTCCCGCTTGCGCTGTTCTGTAGTTTAATAAAAG
>NW_026607107.1:142500-235000 GCF_029890125.1 Rhinichthys klamathensis goyatoka | reverse complement strand
TGTAGAAACCGTTTCTAAAATAGCATCGCCGCGTGTCACCGTCGCGGATGGCTAGCACAACAACAAATATACCCGTGCGACTCGTGACTGGTTTTGTGATCCAGGGTCACAATAATAAATGAACTGACATGACTTATAACTAATGTGACCTTGTTGTAACGTGTTCTGGTTATTTTGAGGTGTTTGTGGTCTGACAGGCGGGTCGAGTCTGAAACCGGTTCTGACTGGTCCCAGTAAAGCTTATCTGAGATCTCAGGTCCAGTTTCACTGCGAGGTCCCAGGCTGGGCTTCACCTCTGACCTTTGAACTCAGAAAGGACACGGGGGATCTTATTAGAGCAGAAAACAACATCAAGGTCACCTTCCAGCTGCAGGTCACCGAGGGGTCAGAGGGCAAGTACTACTGCGGGGTCAAAGGTCAAACCAGCAACAGCATCCGGCTGCATGTCGTGAGTGAGTGACACCAGAACATCACTGTGATTCAGAATCACCAAATCCAAATCAAGTCAGAAACTGAAATGTGCTTTTGCTATTGTGTTATTTGAGTATTTTAGTTATTAATATTCTAAAGGAGCTTTTATTTTATATGAATTTTTATTAGGTTTAGTCATTTTGTTTTAGTCATTTTTATTATTTTCATAACATGTCTATATAGTTTTAGAATTTGGTTTTAAATGTCAGTATTTTTATTACTATTTAGATATTTATTTACTATTTAGATTTAATTTCTTTTTATTTGTTTACGTTTTTATTTATTTTATTTATGTAGTTTTAATTTATTTACTGTCATTTTAATGCTTCAACTTCAAGGCAACGTTTCTATTTTTAGTTAAGTTTGTTTTTCAATCTAATATTTATATTTGATATTTTAGTTACATATTTTGTTATTTTGATGGTTTTGTATTTTTTATATTACTATTACAGTTTCATTTTTTTTTCATTTATTTTAAGGCAACATTTAAAATTTTTGTTTAGTCAAAGTTTTTATCTAATATTTATATATTATTTTATTTAGTCCTTCTGTTTAAATATTACTATTTAGCCTTAATTTATTTTTATTTTAGTTAAAAAAAAAATATTTCCAGTTCCATTTTAATTTGTTATATATTTTAGCTATTTTGTTG
The DNA here is from genome assembly GCF_029890125.1 of Rhinichthys klamathensis goyatoka. Lineage (NCBI taxonomy): Eukaryota > Metazoa > Chordata > Actinopteri > Cypriniformes > Leuciscidae > Rhinichthys > Rhinichthys klamathensis. The sequence continues at coordinate 233,877 of NW_026607107.1, read as the reverse complement.
TGTGTTTTTGTCATTTTTTATAAATATTTACTATTTACTAACGTTTTAGAATTTATTTATTCCAGATACGTTTTTAGTTTAATGTGTAGCAATTTTGTTTTGTGCTTTTGTATTTTTATTATTTTATATATATATATACACACACACACACACACACACACATATATATATATATATATATATATATATATTACTATTTCAGTTTAATTAATTTTTTGTGTCATTTTTTATTTTATGACAACATTTCAAATTGTTGTTCAGTTAAATCTTTTTCATCTAATATTTATATATTACTTTATTAAGTCATTCTTTTTAAAATATTACTATTTAGGTTTAATACATTTTTAGCAATTTTATTGTTTTTGTAAAAAAATAAATACATAAAAAACTACTGAGGTTTAAATTATTTTTAATTCAGTTTTAGTACTTATTTATTTCCAGTTAAGTTTTTAGTTTAATTTTTAGCAATTTTGTTTTGTCCTTTTTAAAAAAAAAATTTTTTTAATTATACATATTACTATTTCAGTTTAATTTAATTTTTGTGTAATTTTTTATTCCATTTATTTTAAGGCAACATTTCAAATCGTTGTTTAGTCAAAGTTTTTCATCTAACATTTATATTTGATTTTAACTCGGCTTCATTTCCCAGGTTTACTCACCCTGGCTGTGAGTGAGATGGCCGTGTTTGATTGACAGGTATAGTTGTTGTGATGTTTTGTCCCTGTCAGCTCCAGTCATCGGGGCCCGTCTGAGCTCAGATCCGGATCCCCCGGTCCTGTATGAAGGACAGAAGTTCACCTTGCGTTGTCTCGTCAGGAAGGGGACGCATCTGTCCTTCACATGGGATCATGACCAACGAGAGGTCAACGCCTCGTCAGAACACTATCGGCTCTCTGGAGACGCTCTCACGGTGGACGCCGCGAGTGAACGGCATGCTGGGACATACTCGTGCACAGCTCAAAACATGATGGAGGTCAACCCGAGATTCTCCAGCAGCCAAAACCTCCATGTCAGCGTGAAACGTAACTAATTTGTCAGCAGTCACACTGCAAAAACTGAAATCTAAGAAAGAAAAAATCGTATTTCTAATAAACGTCTTGTTTTTTGCCAGGAAAGATTAAAAGTCGGTAACATTTTACAATAAGGTTCATTAGTTACTGTATTTACTAACATGAACTAACAATGAGCAAAACATTTGTTACAGTATTTGTTAATCTTTGTTAATGTTAGTTAATAAAAAAATACAAAATACAGCTGTTCATGTTAGTTCACAGTGCATTAACTAATGTGTACAAGATTTTAATAAAGTATTAGTAAATGTTGAAATTAACATTAAGATTAATAAATGCTGTATACGTGCAGTTCATGTTAACTAACGAACAATATTGTAAAGTGTTACCAAAAAGTCTTATAAATCATGATTTTATTTATTTTTTTATCTGTTATTATATTTATAAAAAATATAAATCTTTATTTAAGAAAATTGCTCTTCTTCAGTCTTGGCAAGTGAGTTTTAGCTCATTTTGAGGTAGATTTTTACCAGAAACAAGTGACAGCTAGTTTAGTTAGTTGTGCTAATTTAATAATAATACCCCCCCTAAAAAATCTAATTTCAAGAATCTTAATTGAGAGGTCAAATATGATTTTTTTTTTTACACTGCAAAAAAAATCCCTTCTTGAAACAAGCAAGATGCACTTAAATCTAAGTAAAATGTAGTAAAATTATTAATTTATTGGGTTGTTTTAAGAATTTTCAGGTTATTGTGCATCTTAAAAAAATGTAAATAAGCTGAATTTAAGGTTAAATATTCAAATTTTTATGCAATCTTCACTTAAATTACTTATTATTTAATGCCTATAAAAAGTGAAAATATCCTATTTCAGAACCGGTTTCATGCTTTATAATGTTTTTCAGAGAACATCTCGACGCTCAAGTTGTCATTCGCGGTCTTCTCGAATGGCTCGAGCCTGATGGCTAACGTTAGCTGCCGTTTGGCGCGTGGATCTCCGCCAGTGACGTTCAGTTTACTGGTGAACGGACTGGAAGTGGATGTGAAACGTGTGGATTCGCTGGAGTTCTGGTCCGTTCGGCCCGTCTCTCTCGGTCTGGATATGGGCCTGGCTCAATGTAAAGCTCAGGCAGAAACACAGCAGCTTCTGTCTGATCCTGTGCATTTACACGTGGGTGAGTGCGTCTCGTTTTAGTTACTGGTATTACATTACTTCTTAATGTAATTAGGCAGCGGTTATCTCAAGTCAAGTCACCTTCGCTTTTAACAGTATGGATTGTTTCAAAGCAGCTTTACAGTGATAAGAGTGTTTAGGCTTTACAGCAGCATTAGGATAAAGTTATTGTCCAGCTAAAGTTAGTTTTGATTGATTCACTTCCGTTGCGAAGATCATTATCTGTGTTTATTAAAGTCCCCCTGTGGTGTAAATCCAGCGTTTAATGTTGTTTATGTGTCTATGTGGTGTTTTTAATACGCTTTAACACAAACCATGTGTAAGTTCATAAGTCGACAGCATTGCTGAGTATTTTCTGCTTAAAACTGCAGTGAACCAAAGACAGTCTCAAAAACACGGTTTGAAATCGCTGGTGTTTCTGACGTCACAAACGACCTTGTAACCAATCAGATCAACGTGTGATCGTCAACCAGTGGATCTCTGAGCTGAGGGAGTGAGTGGAGGCGGGGCTCATCTGCATATTCATAGAACCTCGCATAATAAATTAGGCGAGGGTGTCGAGTTACATTCAAGATATTTTAATGCACGACTACATTTATTTTTTAAGTAAATTTTTTTTTAAATATGTCATTTTGGTGATGATTGACTACAGGGGGACTTTAATTGCAATTTAGACCCGGTGCAACTTATTTTCCGAAAATCCTCATATTAGAGTGATTTCTGAAGGATCATGTGACACTGAAGACTGGAGTAATGATGCTGAAGATTCAGCTTTGATCACAGGAATAAATTACTCTTTACTATATAAGTGTCTCAATCAAATCTCAATATCTATTAGAGGTTTGATGGCACAAAAACAGTGACTTATTCTTCCTTTAAACGTGTTTCTTAACCTGTTTTTGTCAGTTCCAGTAGGTGGCGCTGTGCGAGTGATGGTAAAATACCTCCATGATGTCGATGCAGTGATGACAGCGGCTCGGCTCACATGCTTCCCCGACAGAGGAACGTTTCCCACGTTCTCCTGGTCTCTGAACCGCTCCTCCCTTCCACCAGGGGGCGACGCTCACGTGGAGATGCAGAACGGGCAGATCTTATTCCTCACGGACATCAGCTCTGGTTATTACCGCTGCCGGGCGAGGGACAGCTTCAACGACAGCTCGATCTGGGTGGAGAGTGAGGACGTCTTCATACAGAAGACAGGTGAGCGTGTGCTTCTTCCCGTCCTGTGAATATCAAGAAAGACGTTAAAGTCGCTAATTCTTGTTTTTTATGGACTATTGCAGTATTGTAAATGATTTATCTGTGCAAATCATCATTGTTTTAATAATCCTGAATCAGAATAACTTCAAAATAACTTTGCAGCATCTCTTCTCTTCTCTGATGACGAGGGCGGGGCTATAACCTGTCACTCACATGAGATCAGCTAATAGCAAACCACAACCATCCAACCAGCCAATCAACTCCCCACAGACACAGTCAAGCCCCGCCCACATGTGTTCTTGTTCCTGAAGCGTTTTACTCGGGCCAAACCACAACCATCCAACCATCAAATCAATTCCAGATTCTTCACTAAAGTGTCGTATATCAGAGTGAAACGCTTCTGGAACAAGAACACATGTGGGCGGGGCTTGACTGTGTCTGTGGGGAGTTGATTGGCTGGTTGGATGGTTGTGGTTTGCTATTGGCTGATCTTATGTGAGTGACAGGTTAAAGCCCCGCCCTCGTCATCAGAGAAGAGAAGAGATGCTGCAAGAGGAACTGATTCTGATTCAACATTATTAAAACTATAATGATGATGTGCACCCATGAATCATTTAGGGGCTGTTTACACGACACCGCTTTCAACTAAAAACGTAAAACATTTTATGCGTTTTGACTGTTCATTTACACGACAACAGCGTTTTTGGTGCCTGTCTGGTGGAAATTTTAAACTATATATTAAACTAACCATGTTAGACTAACATCTAACCTTACTTAACATCTAACATCTGAACAGTACCAAGGGAAAACTTGTGTGTGTGTGTGTATAAATAACAAATATGGGAAATGAAACTAGACAGATGTCTAAACTCGAAACCAAAAACCGAGTTTGGTTACCTAGTAACAAGAGGGCTTGTCTATGAAGAACCAATCAAATTAAGTAATGTTTCATGTCATTGTTGCCATACCCCTGTTCTATAAAACTGTTGTATTTGTGTTTTACTGGTGGGATTCTCAGTGGGATTTGTCTGAGATCCTCCGGCCACGCTTAATGCTTCTTCTTGGGGAAGTTCTCTGAGGAAATGTCGAGAACTCCCGGCCGTGATTAAAGCATTTAGAGGACATTTGCTGAAGTCTATTTGTTGATTATTCCTGCGCAGGAAGTAAGCTACAGTAGTTAGCGACACACTAGAGACCTTACTACCGAATGATAGTGTTCAATATAGGGGCGAGACGTCGTTACACTCTTTGTGAGACTCTTAAAGGGATACTCCACTTTTTTTGGAAATAGGCTCATTTTACAACTCCCCCAGAGTTAAACTGTTGAGTTTTACCGTTTTTGAATCCATTCAGCCGATCTCCGGTTCTGGCGGTACCACTTTTAGCATAGCTTAGCATACATCACTGAAGTGGACAAGACCATTAGCATTTCTAAAAGAAAAATGACCAAAGAGTTTCGATATTTTTCCTATTTAAAACTTGACTCTTCTATAGTTACATCGTGCACTAAGACCGACGGAAAATGTAAAGTTGCGATTTTCTAGGCTGATATGGCTGAACTATACTCTCATTCCTGCGTAATAATCAAGAAACTTCACTGCCGTACCATGAGACCAGCAGGCGTAATGATATGACGCAGCGCCTGAAAATAGTTCCGTTGTGTTGACGGAAGGTGGCCTATTTTCAGGTACCGCCAGAACCGGAGATCGGCTGAATGGATTCTAAAACGGTAAAACTCAACAGTTTAACTCTGGGGGAGTTGTAAAATGAGCCTATTTCCAAAAAAAGTGGAGTATCCCTTTAAGCCCCTTGCACACTGAGTCCGAAATTCGCATCCGAAATTTTCGCACGTTAAAAAATAAATACGACCTCACGTTATGTCAATCACGCTTGCACACTGCCTCCGAAACTTTCGTCCGTCATAAAAAAAAAAACGGATCGGGTTCGATTTTCCGAGTTTTTCGCATCCGTAGCAAGCAGGAAAATTCAGAGCCACCGAATCACCAATACGAAAAAACGCATAAGAAAATTTCGGACTCAGTGTGCAATGGTCTTTAGGCGGGGTTAGATTGTGTCAACTCGCGCGTTCAGAGGTAACTCAACTGAGTATAATATTTTCAGGTGTCAAGGACACCAGGTTCAACTAGGGCTGTCACTTTTGTGAAAAAATCCTGTTCGATTTTTGAGAAATCAGTGTTCATTGAATCGATTGTAAAATTGATTTTCCATGTCTAAAGACGTTTCCATTTTCAACACCAAATACAGGCAAATCCACGGACACCTAACAGGCATTAGGACGAGCGCAAAGAGGGCGCTTGAGACGCACAAGTCAGCAATATTCCTGATGATTTATTGGCGTGAAGTTTCGTGCACAATGACAAACAGGAGCGTAACATTCAGGGATTGAGATTAACACCCTCGACCCGCCAAATGCGGGTACAAATGAACTTTGGCGGGAAACGCTGTCAAATCACGAGCCAATCTGGCGTTTCTATGTTTACTCACTTTGCTGGGGAAGTTCGTGTAAGACAAATCTGTGCGGATTTAGTGCAAATACGCAACTCGTGATCCTCATGATATATTAAACATACTATATATTAAATTTCTGGCTCACTTGAACACACACGTCACTAAGCAACAAATAACGGCGTGCTTGTTCACTTGCATTGAAGTAATAAAGAATATTAAATAGCATTTGGTGAACAGAAAATACATTGTTATTTTACAACATCCTACATGTTCTGTGTGCTGTATTGATCTGTCCACCTAAAACGTCTCCGGTTACTATCGTAACCTCGGTTCCCTGAGAGGCGGGAACGAGACATTACGTCATACTGACGTATATGGGAACTCCTCCCTTCTCCATTTTCACTGAAATCTTATAGGTTAACGCCAGCTGGAGACAGCTGGCCAATTGACGCAAAACATGCAAATGCTGACCGGTCCGCGGGCAGTATAAATAGCATGGGCGCGACAATTACGTCAGAATCAAGACTGAACGCTAGCACAGCTGATCAAACGGCGAGCACGGCGGTTGACGTAATGTCTCGTTCCCGCCTCTCAGGGAACCGAGGTTACGATAGTAACCGGAGACGTTCCCTTTCAAGGCGGTCACTTCGACATTACGTCATACTGACGTATATGGGAACTGTATAGAATCCCGCCGTGAGCGCAGTGAAGATAAGCCCTGAACGGGGTCAAGCTACACTCCCACAGGAACAACAGTTCTAAGCCAGCAGCGCCGCTAGGAGCACTCAAAACTGATAGGCGAAACTAGACCAACGTCTGCTCCGGCTTACCAAGTTGCGCATCCACTGCAATGAGGCGAAGGCTGCACTGGACAGGGCAGCACAACACCATAAGCACTCGAGCACAAGAGCTAACACAGTGTCGACGGCATAGCGGTGACAGCTGCATAACCTTAAGCCACACACAGAGTTAACAGTACGTTGGAACTACTGCGTAATGTGGAAACAGCTATGTAACCTTATAGTCATAACACAGAGTTAGCAGCAATGGTAACTCTGCAATACAGACTACTGCACAGCTGGTGGTAACAGTTTCATGAGTACATTGATAAAACTCACCGAACCCACGACGCTAAGGTGGTGCATCAAACTTGGAACCCTGGCGAATGTGTTCTGATAAGACAGCCAGCATACCTAAATCCCGTAGGCATTAAGCAACCATTTAAAGCATCGAATTCAGAGAGAAGTCTCTATATAAAACAGCACGTCCCTAGTACCATCCACCAAGCACACAAACAGCTGGTAGACTGCTGCCAAGTGATCCATGTACATCCACAAATCCCTTACAGGGCCAACATCACTCTGAGCATCGGCATCATGCGAGGCTGAAACTCAGCAGATAAGGCAGGCAGGGATCAACCTGTGCTCTGAACGGTGTAAGCGACTTCGGAACGTAGCTTGGTATCGGACTGGGAGTGACGCTGCAGTCATCAGGTCCGAGACAATGCGACAACATTCACTAGAATGAGCGTAGGTCTCCAAGTGCTTCGCTGGGGCGAGAGCCGGTGGTAAGGCCATCTTAGGGAGAGCTCCGTCTCAGCACTTGTCAGTGTGAAGTGTCTTGCTCAACTAAGGACCCAGCAGCGGACACACAAGAAGGTTCCACAGCTTGGGGCTGGGGTGCCACCTTGTAGAACATAGCCGATGTTCTATAGCCAATGTACAGAAGTGCAAATCAATACATAACTGAATGTACATAAACACAGTGCCAGTGGCCGTAGCGACGACAACTGTGAATATACGCAGTTAGAAAATAGCCCCATAATAGCATAGCACCTCAGTAAGCACACAAACACAGTCATAACTGTAGCTACAACTGTGAATATATGAGTTTGCACAGAATAACCAGTTGCCCTGATAGGAACGGGGCAATATAACAGCGTAGCACATGCACGTACAGCATTTTTCAGAAACTAAGATGCATAGTTAGATTAGGATGGCTAGCAGCACTGAAGGAAACAGGGCAGCATTACAGCATAACACATCCGTTTACGTACATACATCCAGAACTATGAATATGCACGGTTAGATTAGGATAGCTAGTTTTGCACTGAAGGAAACAGGGCAACAAAATAGCAAAAACACGTCCTTGTACGTGCCGTGTAGTCGCCATAGCGACAGAACTGAATATGCAGTTAGATAGGATAGCTGGAAGTTGCACTGAAGGATAGAGGGCAACATAACAGCATTACCCATCAGTGTGCACATATCAAACATCTGAGTGTATAATGCAGTGCAAGTCGATGAAGCGACCGAGACTGCATGAATATGCACAGTTCACATAATGGTCAGTTACGTTTTAGCAACATAACTGCATAACGCTTCAGTGTGGACACAGATGCAGCGCAAGTCGCCGTAGCGACAAACTGTGACTATGCACAGTTAGATAGGATAGCTAGGTGCACTGAAGGATACAGGGCAACGCGATAGCATAGTCACATTAGTGTGTACAAAAACACAGCGTCAGAGGCATCGCGACATCGACTGTGAATACATAGTAAGTCAGAATAGCCGGTTGCACTGATGATACAGGGCAATATTTAGCGGCGTAAACATAGCACATCAGTGCGTAGCGTGTATACAGCGTCAGTTGCACCGCACAACAACTGTGTACGTAATCAGAATAGCCATTTGCACTGAAGGATACAGGGCAATGTACAACGGCATAAATCATAACACATACAGTGTGTAGAGTGTACATAGACACGGCGTCAGTTGCATCACACGACAACTGTGAATATGCACTGCGTAGTAATCAGAATAGCCATTTGCACTGAAAGAAACAGGGCAATATATAATGGCATAAATCATACACATAACAGTGCGTAGTGTGTACGTAACACAGCGTCCGTTGCAACGCAACAACTGTGAATACGTAGTAATCAGAATAGCCAGTTGCACTGAAGGGTACAGGGCAATATCGTGGCATTAGCATAACACACACATATCAGTGTACATAAACACAGCGTCAGTGGCATCGCACAACTGTGAATCAGAATAGCCAGTTGCACTGAAGGATACAGGGCAATTTATAGCGGCATGAATCATGAACACATATCAGTGTGTAGAGTGCACGTAAACACAGCGTCATTTCATCGCACAACAACTGTGAATACGTGGTAATCAGAATAGCCATTTGCACTGAAGAAACAGGGCAGCATATAACGGCGCAAATCTTAGCACATATCAGTGTGCAGTGTGAACAAACACAGCGTCAGTGGCGTAGCGACAACAACTGTGATTACGTGGTTAAATCAGAATGGCCAGTTGCACTGAGGGATACAGGGCAATATATAAGGGCATAACAGTTAAACCATAGCACATATCAGTGTGCAGTGTGTACATAAACACAGCGTCAGTGGCGTAGCGACAACAACTGTGATTACGTGGTTAATAGAATAGCCAGTTGCACTGAGGGATACAGGGCAATATATAAGGGCATAACAGTTAAATCATAGCACAAATCAGTGTGCAGTGTGTACATAAACACAGCGTCAGTGGCGTAGCGACAACAACTGTGATTACGTGGTTAAATCAGAATGGCCAGTTGCACTGAGGGATACAGGGCAATATATAAGGTCATAACAGTTAAATCATAGCACATATCAGTGTGCAGTGTGTACATAAACACAGCGTCAGTGGCATAGCGACAACAACTGTGGATACGTGGTAATCAGAATAGCCATTCGCACTGAAAGAAACAGGGCAATATATGACGGCACAAATCATAGCACATATCAGTGTGTAGTCTGAACATAAACACAGCGTCAGTGGCGTAGCGACAACAACTGTGAATACGTGGTAATCAGAATAGCCATTCGCACTGAAAGAAACAGGGCAATATATGACGGCACAAATCATAGCACATATCAGTGTGTAGTCTGAACATAAACACAGCGTCAGTGGCGTAGCGACAACAACTGTGGATACGTGGTTAAATCAGAATGGCCAGTTGCACTGAAGGATACAGGGCAGCCTGACGACATAAGCTGTAAGCTGTGCACCTCCATTACCAGAGCGGGGCGTCCTGACGCGGCGCTCTCCGTGGCCTGTGTCGCCACATTCCCGGTCCCGCCCTCTGCCAACGGTGAAGATCCGGTTCGTTACGGGTTCGAACCGTTTTGGCGGCTGTAGCCGAATTAGGCGGGACGAGGTGCCGACGAAGAGAGACATCGAGGAAGGCTGGACGTATAGAGATCAAAAGTTTCGGTTTAATGTCTGGCCGCGGCGAGACTAAATTTTATCTGCTGTGAGAGCTGGGATCGAACACGGGTCTCCCGTGCGACGGCTTTGGGGTTCGCCACTGAGCCACAGGGGGAAACAACCACTTTCGCGCCTTTAGACACAGAGCCATCGCCTTGCCTCGTCTCTCTGGATGCGTCTTCGCATGACTTACCATAGGACGTCGTGAAGACGGAATCTTTCTTGAAGTAGCCTGGCTGTTAGATACCGGGCTAAGTAAAATAATAAAAGTATCCTTTCCGACGAAGCCTATCGCGTCGAGTCCTTCTAGCGAGCCCGCGAAAAGGACCGGAGAGGCGACGGGCAGGTTTAAAATGTATCTGCTGCGAGAGCCGGGATCGAACACGGGTCTCTCGCGCGAAGGCTTCAGGTTCCGCCACTGGGCCACAGGGGAGAACGACTGTCAACTCTTCTTTGGGCGTGAGAGGGCCCACCAGCAGCCGCTGGCGGCAGTGGGCCTCATCCCTGCTGATGCCCGGGTTTATGAGGGCGCGCACTGGTAGACCAGCACGTATGCCAGCCGTCCGTGAGTGCGGCCTCGGTAGATCCTTGTTTGGGTAGAGCGAGTCAATACCGCACATATCTGGCATGTAGCAGCCATCGGATGCGGGGAGGAAACATGGTGAGTAACCTCTATTGCAACTTCCACGATGACTTCAGATAAGACTTCTAGCGTGAAGAAAGAGATTCTGACGTAATTGTCGCGCCCATGCTATTTATACTGCCCGCGGACCGGTCAGCATTTGCATGTTTTGCGTCAATTGGCCAGCTGTCTCCAGCTGGCGTTAACCTATAAGATTTCAGTGAAAATGGAGAAGGGAGGAGTTCCCATATACGTCAGTATGACGTAATGTCGAAGTGACCGCCTTGAAAGGGAACACATTTTTGGTAAAAAAAAAAAAAAAAAAGCCGTTAAAATCGATTCCCTATTTTCGTTTTCGATACTTGTGTTGGTTGGTCCGATCGCATGTAAACAACAAAAACGCGAATCTCTGGAGGCAATGATGTCATGCACATGCGTGTTACGTGTTCAGTCTATAGTGTTTCATCGCCATCTACTGGCCTGGCAGCAGAATACAGTGTTATTAATCTTTTTCGTGGATCCGTGTCTGTACGCGGAAAACTCAAAGGAAAAACTTCTCTGTTTTAAGCATAGCGTTGTCGTGTAAACGTACTCTTCAAATAATCACTGCAATATTACATTAAAAAAAATTGTCAGTTTTGATTTCATGGTGACTTTAAAGAAAGTTGATGATGGTTTTGTTTCGTATGTTCTTGCACAGATTTGTCAGCGACGCCCATGGAGGTCATTGCATTAGTTTTCTGTGGTTTCCTATTGATGGTGATCGTAGGAGCCTCATGTTTTCTGTTCTGGAGCACCAAGCGCAGAAACAACTCCTGGAAACATGGCATTAACCGTAAGTTCAGTCCACTCGTTTCATCATGTGTTTTTGGCACAAGGTCTTTATCATGCTTTTCTTTCTCATTTCTCCTTCAGATGAGATCCAGTCTGATGCGATGCCGTGAGTTTTAGTCTCTCAAAAGCTTCATTTGGATATGATGCCGTGTAAGGAACGGATCTAATCTCTCTTCTGTTCTTCTCAGCAGAATGAACTTTCCAGCTGACGTTTCCTTTAAACCTCAAACTGTGGAAATGAAAACATTCATCGTGAATTTTGCGGACTAGACCAGACCAGACCTGCTCCAACCACACTATAGTTTCTAGGGATCCTGAAGACCTTGATTAGCTGATTCAGGTGTATTTAATTATGGTTGGAGCTAAACTTTGTGTTGTAAATGTGTCGTATGTATAAGATTGTAAGGCTTTTATATACCAAGTAAATGTTTAATTTACCAAATGTTGCTATTGAACTTGCTTTAATAATTAATAAATAAATAGATAGATAAGATAAATAAATAAATTAATAAATACAGGGTCAAAAACATTAGTGACATTGTTGTATTATCAATGATCATGACAATCCAACACTGTAAAAAATATATTGTTACAAACAAAAGTATTGGAGTCATTTTTTGTGAAGGACTTTTTTTTTAAACAAGGGCTTGGTTTTAACACAGAATTCAAGATTCAATTCGATTCACACGCTCTTGACGTCGGTATATTATGATCTCAATTTGATTCATTTGCATATCAGGTACAGTATGTTGATTTTTTTCCTACAGAAAACAGGGAACCTTGTCAGTTAGATATCTATGTTAGATGATGATAACACTCAAGTGTAAACATTTATATTGCACATAACAGTTTTATATTTAGTAATATAATTATGTTTTACACCAGATCGTTGTAAAAATTTACACATTTCAACGACTTATTCACGAAATATCATGAAACATCAATGAATGTCTGTTCTGAGGTAAATGTGACGACGTGACATCGTTCTCAAGCTGTTTTATTGACGTCTTTTCGCGTTTAAAACACTAACGTTAGCTGAGCGATTACATGAGACATGATTCCTTTCAGTAAGTGGTTCTGTATCTTTCAACATACCTTCTGAGGTTATTCATGTTTATTCCGTGCTATTATTACTAGTCGGGCAGAGGAACAGATGATCGGTTCACGTCACGTGTCATTTGAACTGAAGCAGTTACGGGAAAACCGCGCCAAAACGTCAAGAGCGCCAAATAGTCAAATAGTTTTTGTATAATTATTATAGAGAATGTGAAAGCTCAGACTTGGTTTCAAAATTAACAAATCGCAAAGTTTATGATCGGATTTAAGATTAATTTACAACTTTACACCAGTAGGTTGTGCTGTTGGCACTTACTCGAGGTCACTAACTTTAAAACATACAAAGTGTTGTCAATGCCAATACTTCCTTGTTTGGTTTCTTCACCATTGATTTTGTTGGTGCATTCAGATGGAAAAAAACTATTAAAACTAAATTCAACAGAATGTGTGTCACTGGGAAGAATGTGCTCCATACGACCCGTGACATGATGAACGGTTTATAATTTTCCTGTCCTGAAAATGTTCATGTTATCTTTCCGTACACCAATACTTTTATTAAAAAAAAACATTATGACTGAAGTCAAAATGACTTCTGAACACTAATCTAAATCTGAATCTAAAGAGGCCGAGCGATCATGCCTTTAGGCCGTATTATTGCAAACACAATATTATAGGCAGTACATAGTTTATCTCAGATGTTCATGCAATGTGTTCTCCACAATCTTCCGTCGTTGTTGTGTGGTTTGCATTGGCATCTGCCCTATCTGTGCTCGACACATGGAGTGTTTAGGGTGGATCCCATCAGCTGTTGAAGTGAGACACGTCCTTCAGTGTGTGTGTGTGTGTGTGTGTGTGTGTGTGTGTTCACTTGCTGCATTAATATAAAGATCATTCTGGTGTTTGGATCATTAATATAAAGATCATTCTGGTGTTTGGATCTGGATATTCAGCGAGGATGGAGTCGATGCATGTTTCACTGATTCTCATAGGTGGAGGAAACTTGTGCATATCTGATGGATGTTTTCATGTGGTGTCTGTTGACGTCTCTTTTCATTTATGTATGTATATTTTTCCACCAGGTATTTCTGTCTTGTATCCAAGGACGGGTACGTGGCTTTCTTTTCCTGCCATTTTTATCTGGGGTTATATAGATAGTAATGGTTAAGTGTGTGTTTGTGTGTGTGTTTAATACCCCAAAAAAGTGCCAAGATCACGTGTTTAGATTCCCAAGAACTGATACAGTAGTCAACATTTGAAGTGGATAAAAACCTTTCATTAAAGTTATGAATTTTGAACAATACCTGTTCTTGTCTTAGGACAACTTTGATGAACTTTTTTGATTCACTTCAAATGTTGACTACTGTAATATATATTGAATGCGATTCAAGCTGCGTTGGATGAAAGCATCTGCAAAATGCATCAATTTGAATGTGTTTGTTCACCGAGATAATTATGAACTTAATTGCATTATTGCCTGAATTATGATCCACAAACCACAAACAAAAACAACACTGAATGTCTTCATCTTCAGTACTACATCTATTGCTTTATCATTTCAAACCCAACAAACGTGTCATCAAATGCAATGACATTCTGATATTTTAAGTGTTTTAAATAAGATGCACTGCAAAAACAAAACAAAAAAACGTCTCATTTTCCTTCACAGATAACATTCTTAAATCACACATATTTACCTGAGAAGCAAAATTACTTACGTGATTAAGTTTTGTTTTTGGAAAACTGTATAAAAATAATGTGACTATGCTTAAAACAAGAAAAATATCTGACAGTTGGGTCAGAAAAAATTACTTTTTTTTTCTTCAAAAAATGATTATTGATATTACCCCATTGGCAGATGTTTTATTTTTTTTCTTGTTTTAAGCATCATTTTTTATATATTTTTCAGAAAAAGCACTTGTTATCTTCAGTCATTTTGTTTCTTCTCCAGTTAAATGTATCTTGATTTAAGAATGTTTTTTTTTATATTTTTTACTGGAAAACAAGACAGAAACTGAGGAAGAGCATATTTGTTTGCTGTGTGTGTGTGTGTGTGTGTGTGTGTGTGTGTGTGTGTGTGTGTGTGTGTGTGTGTGTGTTCTCGACTCTTTTCCTCTGTTCCAGGAGCTCTGGATGAACCGCTTGATGAACCGGTTCTGATTGGTCCGTCCGTTGCTTTAGAAGGTTCGATTGAGGATTTCTACTGCGAGATTCCTGGGATCCCGGCTTCGGTGCCTGTCCTATACGAGCTCTATGTCGAGTCAAACCCGGGGAGGATGATCGCAGAGTACAGCTCTCTGTCTGGAGAAATAGCCGCTTTTCCTCTGTTTATCAAATCCCGAAACGACGGTCGGCTCGTCTGCAAGGCCAGCAGACACAACAACACAGACATCCAGAGCTCGCTCAGTCAAGGCCTGGACCTCAAAGTCATTGGTATCTCATTAACCCTTTAAAACTACTGTATTATAAATGTTCAAAGTGATATTTTTTACACACTCTCCTCCAGTCCTTCTGTGTGTGACTGAGAGATTAGACTCTTTTATCCAGTAAAAGTCTCTGTGTAATTGTACAAACGTCCTCCTTCACCTCGAGCTTCACGAGTCTTTCTGTGTCAAATCTACACTGATTTTCATGGAAGATTGTTTCCACCAGAGAATAAAACATTTTAAAAGATAACTGCGACTTTTTATCGCAGTTATCGAGTTTACATCTTGCAATTGCGACATTATATCATGCAATTCTGACTTTATATCTCACAATTGGGTGTTATAAAGTCAGAATTGCGAGATACAAACTCGCAATTGCAAGAAAAAAAAGTCAGAATTGCGACTTTATATCACGCAATTCTGACATTATAACTTGCAAATGCGACTTTATATCACGCAATTCTGACATTATGCTTTTTTTCTTGCAATTGCGAGTTTGTATCTCACAATTCTGACTTTTTATCTCAGAATTGCGTGATATAAAGTCGCAATTGCAAGTTATGTCAGAATTGGGTGATATAAAGTCGCAATTGCAAGTTATAATGTCAGAATTGCGTGATATAAAGTCGCAATTGCAAGTTATGTCAGAATTGGGTAATATAAAGTCGCAATTGCAAGTTATAATGTCAGAATTGCGTGATATAAAGTCGCAATTGCAAGTTATGTCAGAATTGCGTGATATAAAGTCGCAATTGCAAGTTATGTCAGAATTGCGTGATATAACGTGGCAATTGCAAGTTATGTCAGAATTGCGTGATATAAAGTCGCAATTGCAAGTTATAATGTCAGAATTGCGTGATATAACGTCGCAATTGCAAATTAGGCTATAATGTCAGAATTGCGTGATATAAAGTCGCAATTGCAAGTAATGTCAGAATTGCGTGATATAAAGTCGCAATTGCAAGTTATAATGTCAGAATTGCGTGATATAACGTCGCAATTGCAAATTAGGCTATAATGTCAGAATTGATTGATATAAAGTCGCAATTGCAAGTTATAATGTCAGAATTGCGTGATATAACGTCGCAATTGCAAGTTATGTCAGAATTGCGTGATATAACGTGGCAATTGCAAGTTATGTCAGAATTGCGTGATATAAAGTCGCAATTGCAAGTTATGTCAGAATTGCGTGATATAAAGTCGCAATTGCAAGTTATGTCAGAATTGCGTGATATAACGTGGCAATTGCAAGTTATGTCAGAATGCGTGATATAAAGTCGCAATTGCAAGTTATAATGTCAGAATTGCGTGATATAACGTCGCAATTGCAAATTAGGCTATAATGTCAGAATTGCGTGATATAAAGTCGCAATTGCAAGTTATGTCAGAATTGCGTGATATAAAGTCGCAATTGCAAGTTATAATGTCAGAATTGCGTGATATAAAGTCGCAATTGCAAGTTATGTCAGAATTGCGTGATATAAAGTCGCAATTGCAAGTTATAATGTCAGAATTGCGTGATATAACGTCGCAATTGCAAATTAGGCTATAATGTCAGAATTGCGTGATATAAAGTCGCAATTGCAAGTTATGTCAGAATTGCGTGATATAAAGTCGCAATTGCAAGTTATAATGTCAGAATTGCGTGATATAACGTCGCAATTGCAAGTTATGTCAGAATTGCGTGATATAACGTGGCAATTGCAAGTTATGTCAGAATTGCGTGATATAAAGTCGCAATTGCAAGTTATGTCAGAATTGCGTGATATAAAGTCGCAATTGCAAGTTATGTCAGAATTGCGTCATATAACGTGGCAATTGCAAGTTATGTCAGAATTGCGTGATATAAAGTCGCAATTGCAAGTTATAATGTCAGAATTGCGTGATATAACGTCGCAATTGCAAATTAGGCTATAATGTCAGAATTGCGTGATATAAAGTCGCAATTGCAAGTTATGTCAGAATTGCGTGATATAAAGTCGCAATTGCAAGTTATAATGCCAGAATTGCGTGATATAACGTCGCAATTGCAAGTTAGGCTATAATGTCAGAATTGCGTGATATAAAGTCGCAATTGCAAGTTATGTCAGAATTGCGTGATATAACGTGGCAATTGCAAGTTATGTCAGAATTGCGTGATATAAAGTCGCAATTGCAAGAAAAAAAGTCAGAATTGCGACTTTATATCACGCAATTCTGACATTATAACTTGCAATTGCGACTTTATATCACGCAATTCTGAAATAAAAAGTCAGAAGAGATAAAAAGTCGTAGTAACCTTTTTTATTTTTTATTCTGTGGCGGAAACAAGCTTCCATAGATTTGATCAAGTAAACGCCAGAATAACTTTGATATTGTTAGTAATATTTTTTAGCTGGACTGAAGCAGGTTTATTGATTATCCATCATTTATTATTAAATATGATCATCAGGCTTTTAAAGAAGGTTTATTTGTTCATCTCTCAATCATCATTTCAGTACATTGCATTATTTAAAAAAAAAAACAGATCATAAAACTAAGCATTTAAACATCATCTTACTAAGACATATTATTGGCAGATGCTGATATTTATATGCATCTCATCAGAATTTCATCACTTTTTGTCCATAAATATCAACATCTTCAGCAAATTGCAGTGTTTTTGCCGTTTGTTCTGCAGTCCCGGTGGAGGACGTGACAATCGCTCCCCATCCCGCCAGTGAGACCGTGTGGGAAGGACAAACTTTGAGCCTCCAGTGCAGAGAGAGCAGAGGAACGTACGTCTCCTACGAGTGGCTTAGGAACGAAAGGCCGTACGACACGACTGGCGACACACTGATCATACACCGGCTCTCTGTGCAACACACAGGCAATTATACGTGTGTGGCATCAAACCGATTCAATGACACGATGACCTTCAGCTGCAGTGATGTCATATCTGTGCAGGTCAAAGGTATAATGGATATACAGATTAATCATCGTATTACACTACCATTCACAAGTTTGTTTTTAGAAAAAAGTGTGTTTATTTGATAAAAAAAATACTGTAAAAATTTGATATATTATTACAGCTGTGAATATATAGTAAAGTGTAATTTACTCCTGTGATCAAAGCTGAATTTTCAGCATCATTACTCCAGTCTTCAGTGTCACATGATCCTTCAGAAATCACTCTAATATGAGGATCTGATGCTCAAGACACATTTATGAGTAACACTTTACTATAAGGTTCATTAGTTACTGTATTAACTAACATGAACTAACAATGAGCAATACATTTGTTACGGTATTTATTAATCTTTGTTAATGTTAGTTTATAATAATCCAGCTGTTCATTGTGTGTTCATGTTAGTTCACAGTGCAGTAACTAATGTTAACTAATACAACCTTTGATTTTAATAATGTATTAGCAAATGTTGAAATTAATATTAACTAAGATTAATAAATGCTGTAGTTCATTCTTAGTTCATGTTAACTAATGAACGTTATTGTAAAGTGTTACCCATTTATGATTATTATCAATGTTGAAAACTGACACATTTTATTTTCCATAATTATTTGATGAATGGAAAGTTCAAAAGAACAGCTTTTATTTGAAAGGGAATCTTTTGTAACATTATAAATGTCACTTTTGATCAGTTTAATGGAGTTAAAAAAGTTTTTTCTTCTAGAGTACGTGTCGAAGCCTGAAATCTCCCTCGAGGTGGTGAAGCTTGGAGACGCTGGCTTTAGAGCCATCGTCACGTGCCGGTCTTTGAAAGGATCTCCGTTAATTACCTTCAGCCTGTTGAACGACACCGACGTCATCACGAAGAACACCACTGAAGGAACCAGCGCAATCTTCCATGTGCCGGTCGAGCTGAACCGGGTCACGGGTCGCGTGAGATGCAACGCCAGCAACGAGGGCAACTGGGTTCTGAGTGAACCGGTAAACCTGACCGGGGGTGTGTAGCTCCGTCACAGGAGCCGATCACTGCAGAATTCAAATTTCCTAATTTATTCACTCAACCCCACATCATCCAGGATGATCATGTCTTTCTTTCTTCGGTTGAAAAGAAATGAAGGTTTTTGAGGAACACACTCCAGGTGTTTCTCCATATAGGGACTTCAATGGGGTCCAACAGGTCGAAGGTCCAGATGTGAGTTTCAGTGCAGCTTCAAAGTCTCGACACGATCCAGCCGAGGAATAAGAGTCTGATCTAGACAAACCAGCGGACATTTATAACAAAATAAACATTTATATACTTTTAAACCACAGATGCTGGTCTTGCACGAGCTGTGATGCGACACACATTACGTGATCAGGGTGAAAGGTCAAGCGTGACGTAGGCGTAAGTATAGACCCAGTGTTTACAGAGCGAACGTGCAAAGACTGAGTCAAACGCCCTTTATTGATTATAAAAAGTAAAAGGTAAAACAATGTAAGTCCGCCTAATTTGATCCAATGGCGGTATTCAAATTAGCGGTGAAGGTCACATGCGCGTTCCGTCTCTTCCAATGGCAAAGGGATTTTTAATTAAATGCAATACATTATCTTATGTATTAACTCGTTTCATCTGACTCCACAAAATGAAAGTGTTTTTCAATGATATCTGTGCATCTTTAAATATACGTTAATGTTTGACTATTCCTTTTAACTCCAATGAAAATAAAGTCAAAGTCTGTTAGAATAATCAAATATAACAATTTATTATGTCAGGTAAATGTATTATAACAATTCCATAATCAATTGAAAGATAATCCATGCAAATCATCAAATGTTTTAGGATTAGATAAATAGATGCAAACCCAACATTTACGAACTACATGAGCTACCTCATGGGCTATCTGAAATACAGAAAGAGCCACGATCCCTTGCTGCCTTCCATTAAATAGCCAGACCTCATTTCATATGTAAACCTGTATTCACAGTGGAAATTTACTGTGTTCATCCCCCCAGACTTACTGGGGGCAGAAGTTGATTTACATGGTACCATTTGCTAACAGTGGAAATTAGCTTTGAGTTCACACCTTCTGGGAGTAGGAGACCACATTCATTTGTGTGCCAGATATCCCTAAACTTCTAAAAAACCTTAGTACCTTTTGTTTTACTCTTTTGGAATGAGACATCTGAACCACTCACTCTGGGACATTTAAAATGATACTAAACACAATAATCATTCACATTAAACCATATATATATTCTTATGTGAGTTTTCAGGTGATCTGCATGAAGGGGAAGGAGTGGGGGATGAGGGGAAGAAATGTAGATTAGATGATTCAGAGGTGAGACCTCTAGTCTCGGATGGGGCCTTCACAAGAGTGAGCCCAAATGCCACTATGCAGTGGGTTCTTTGTCTTCTCAAGAAGTGGTCGTTCCCTATAACCAGTTTTCCAGTCTTACAGATTCCCTCCTTGACCCCGTGGGTCACATTCGGATGAACACTTACGGGGTCAGAGTAAGACGTTTGTTGTAATCCTTGAGATGTAACTCAAAATTGTCTTTGCAATGTCAGCATCTGTAGAAGCTTAGAGGGCTGTGTTCCCCTGCAGAACACCTGTTCTCACCAGGTGTATATAGCTTGAGTCCAGCAGGTGGATGAAGCATTCAGGCTTTCTTCCGGTGATCCTGTGATGTGAGCAAAGTTCATAGAGTCAATCTAGACCTTTCAACTTGTTCAGTTGACGTGTCATCCCTTCATGGAGAAACTTTCACTTCCCTGGCACCTTCCCCATGATGATAATCTGTCCCTTCTTGACCAATCCTGTCACCTCCCAACGGTGCGGCTGTCTGGACAGACCTCAGTGGGTGAAGGGGTTCTCCTTGGCTTCCCACTGCTTTGTGTGAGACACCTGAAAAGCATCTTAAATGTCCGCTTCACGATTGAACACATATGAACTTGAACTCGCGAAGAAATCCTTAGAAACGCATAATGCAACAAAACAAAATCATGTCATATTCAATGTAAAATACCATGTTCTTGTCAGCAGGTGGGAATGGTACATCTGTCTCATATGTTTCTCAAGGTCCTGAATGGTAAGGATGTCTCATATTAAATATCCAATTCTTAAATATATATATATATATATTTTTTTGGTCTGAATTATACAAAGGAAATGCAGC
The DNA here is from genome assembly GCF_029890125.1 of Rhinichthys klamathensis goyatoka. Lineage (NCBI taxonomy): Eukaryota > Metazoa > Chordata > Actinopteri > Cypriniformes > Leuciscidae > Rhinichthys > Rhinichthys klamathensis. Next base: position 212,745 of record NW_026607107.1, on the reverse strand, counting down.
AAGAGGTCAGTGTAATCAAAGCAATCAAATAAATGGTATGCATCAATACGTCTTGTAATAACAATAATATTCAAAAATAAAAAAAATATGAAGAATCACTGTTTGTTCAGGAATCTTCCAATGTAAATCACTTATACAATCTAAGAAGTGACTTGGAACATGAATGGAGATTGTTCATTCCTTGTAACAGGTGTGAGATTGTGTGTTTGTGTGAGGGTGTGTGTGTGTGTGTGTGTGTGTGTGTGTGTGTGTGTGTGTGTGTGCGTCTGTGTGTGAGTGTGATAGTTTGTGTGAGAGAAAGAGAGAGAGAGAGTGTGTGTGTGTGTGTGTGTGTGTGTGTGTGTGTGTGTGTGTTGTTGGCTAAGTCACAGTCAATGACAGGGTTGAATTGTAAATTCTGTAATTGTTTGAGGCGCTCACACTTCAGATCTATTTGTTATGATGTTTCTGTTATTAGTTGTTGTTGAGAAATCAGGGGCCCTCTGACCTTCCAACCACCCTAATAACAATCAGAAAGTTTAAACATTTTTAAATTTAATAGCAGGTCTGCCTCTGCTTTAATTTTTTTTTTGCATCATTGATTTGTGACTGTAGCCATTCATATGTATATTACAGTGTTTTCCCATGAGTTGGCAGAGTGTTGTGAATAGCGTATGCTATGTGTGCCTCGGTCATCATGGGATCAGCTTTACCATCCTATGTGTGTGAAGCTATCTGGATCTGTTAGTGTGAAGATGCACAATAGATCTTTAGTGAAGTGACACTTTTGGACTCTATGTCATCTTTATCTTCTCATGATGTGTAGTGTTCGGTCTGGATAGACTTGATCTATTCCAGGTGATGATGCTGTGAGGGTGTAGTGATGGAGGAGTGTGTTCAGTGTTCATAGGAGATGGGTGGAATCTACTGGATAACAATTGTGTTGCAAATTTTAGTTCCAGTTCTAAACTGGGAGGCCATGCTAATGTAGTGATGTGCTATTGTGAGATGTAAATGGCCTTTGAAGTGTCTTTTCACCCATCTCCCGAGTCTCAGGTTATGTTCTAACAATCGTGAGGTCCGGCCGTCCTGGCATCCGTCCCCTGAGGAATTGCAGAAGTAAACCTGACAGAAACAAATGCAGAGAGAAACACAGTTAATTCTGATGTTTTCAACAGTTTCAAATTCAGACATGTGGAATTCTTTTGCTTGCTCCATTATCATGTCCATTGCAATTTTAATTCCAGCTGTCACATGAAACCGAGTTTTCATTGACCAGGTCTGAATTATTGCTGTTGTTTCAGTGCAGTGTGCGACACCTAAAAGCTGCTCTTGCAGTCGAGCCTTCACAGTCTGCTGTGTCACAGCATTAGAGCTTTCATAACAGCCAGATCTGTGGGCATGAATTAGTTCATGGTGTCGTTCACACGTTTGGTTAGTGCAGGTCTCTAGTTACCTGCAAAAGGCTGTGGTCTGTCTGATGTTTAGTTCACACCCTCCTTCTAAATTTGCTTCCTTGATCAGTTGGCTATTACCTGTGCCACACTTCTGGGAGTGTTTTTAAAAGGCAAAAAATTAAAACACACCTCCGCCCTTTTGGCACTGGATAGCAGGTCAACGAAATCGAACTGTAAGGATTAATGTTAATGTCATACTTCTCAAATTAATGCCCTGTTTGGCGATTACAATATAATGTATATTATAATTTGAGTTATAATACAATTACATTATATTTAAGAATATAAATTAAATTATATTATTTCTGGTCTCTGAAGAGTCTCTGCTCATTCGCATGTCAATACATTTGAATATGAAAAGGCTTTCTGGCTCAGGGCTGATAAGGTGTACATTCGCTGTTTCTCCTTTCTGTTTGCTAGGTTTCGAATACCTTTTGTTCTCATTTAGTCTTTTTAAATGGCCATTCTAACGTTTGATTATTCTTTTGAACTCTTAATTTTAGTTTTATCCGTTTAGATCAGGGAATCTATATCGCTCAGCGTTCCTTCTCCCAAGGCCGCACGGCACACTCCCGTCAGTTCCAATAACCAATTCAGAGGTAATTTGACTAAATATCTGGGATCTGCCGTATTCACACGTGCAATCAGAGATATCTTTACAAGTCCCCTTGAATGCCTCCTCTAGAAATTAAATCAATGTGTCACTTTAGTAGGGACGATTGACCACCAAGAAAGAGGACAGTTTATCAACTCAACTTCCCTTAAAATGGCTTCAGGCCAAGCCCGTGGTCTTTAAACCACGCACGTTTATCCAAAGCGATCACTGACCTAAAACAGTGGATATGGACACACCCAACCCTAGGTTGATTAACCAGCGTTTGCTGATTCTAGTCGGAAATAACTTGTCCCCTCATTCAAGTACACTTAAAATGGTATCGGATATTAGCCCTCGCTAATCTGACGCGAAAGATGTGGAAATATACGAATCCAATAATCTATGGAAAAAACAGTCTTTCAGAGTCATTCAGAATTAATTCAAACGTAACCATTTACAAATTTGGTATGCGAAACAGCTCCCATAGAGTGGAGAGGTAAAGTCTACGTTCTCTAAAGCTTTGAATATGAAAAGGTTTTTTGTTTCAGGATTAATGAGATGCGCGTTCACAGTTTCTGATTCTCATCTATGTTCCTTTGCGTGGTTTTACCGCAGCTATGGGAGTTTTCCACCAAGGATACAAGGATTCAGACTATATGAAGGCAAAGTCATTTTAACGTTTGATAATTCTTTTCATTCTTTACTTATTTTTTTTTTTTCGTTTTTAGATTAGGAAACTATATCGCTGTGCAGTCCTTCTCTAAAGTCCGCACGACACACTCTCGCCAGGTCCGGTCATCAAATCAGAGGTCATTTGAAAATGATACCGGATGTTAGCCATCGCTAAACTGACGCAAAAGATGTGGCGCGTTCGTGGTTTCTGACTTTCAAATTCATTGTGAATCACATTATAACCACATTCAGCATAGAGACACACGCGTTTAATTCAGTTCACACAGGAAACGTGGCCTAGAATACAACATCAACAGCCTTTACCTAAGTGTTCCAAATACACAAACAGTAAAGCAATCCTGTGTTTAAAGAATAAACTTACAATTAGCCTATGTGCACATATGGTGGCACAAACAACTATAAAGTGTGTTCTATGAGTGCATTACAATGTTTAAAGCACAACTCCAAATTTGAAAATACAAATTATTGCATTATTGCTTTTTAATCCCATCTGTGTTAAAGTGGAAGCTTTCAAATGCAATATAGAGTTTGTCAAGAATATTATTCAATGTGGCTTCGTTTTTTAAGTAGCATGGGCAAAACCGTACTAGCATTTAGCTTAGTCTCCTTTTGGAAGCAGCATGGACAATAACATTTAGCTTAGCCTTGAGATCCGATTTTAGCCTGTAAATCATCCTGTTTTTCCAAATTTAGCTTTTTATAAACAATGCATCAATCTGCCTTTTTATTTATAAAATCACGTGTTCTCCGATTTCTCCGTTTACAAACTTAGATTTTTCTTTCTGTTGTTTGCCGATTCTCTTCACGTGTTGCTAGTTCGTTTCAACAAAGCCAATACCACAATGGCGACAAACATGCGGCTGATTTGAAAACTTTTAGGGTTTGTTTTACAGCTCCTCATCAAGTAACGTTACACGAAAAACATTTGGAAGATGTTATTCCGATTTTAGGTTTCGTTTTTAGTTGCTTAGGCAAACAAGGATATCTTTAATCTATTAACAAGGGTTTTCATTCTTCATCTGCGCTGTCGCTTATCACGTCCTCACGTATTTCAGTTCCGGACTAAACAAAGGGCTTTTCTACCCGTAACAATGCAAACAACATTTTCTCAACACTTCTCAAAAGGGAAGAAAAAAGTTGACTTACCGCAGCGGCAGAAGAAAGAGAAGATGTTCAAACCTCATGTTGATTTAAAAATCCCCATACTTTGCTGGAAAGGACGTTGCTCGCGAAATCCTGTTGCGATCACGTCGCGGGGGTCACCAATTTGTAAGTCCGTCTAATTCGATCCAATGGCGGTATCGATTAGAGGTGAAGGTTTCAATGCGTTCCGTCTCATCCAATGGCAAAGGGATTTTTAATTAAATACAATACATTCTATCTTATGTATTAATTCGTTTCATCTGACTCCATAAAATATGAAAGTCAACTGAGTATAATATTTTCAGGTGTCAAGGGCACCAGGTTCAACTAGGGCTGTCACTTTTGTGAAAAAATCCTGTTCGATTTTTGAGACATAAGTGTTCATTGAATCGATTGTAAAATTGATTTTCCATGTCTAAAGACGTTTCCATTTTCAACACCAAATACAGGCAAATCCACGGACACCTAACAGGCGTTAGGACGAGCGTAAAGAGGGCGCTCGCGACGCACAAGTCAGCAATATTCCTGATGATTTATTGGTGAAGTTTCGTCACAATGAGAAACAGGAGCGCAACATTCAGGGATTGAGATTAACACCCTCGACCCGCCAGATGCGGGTACAAATGAACTTTGGCGGGAAACGCCGTCAAATCACGTGCCAAACTGGCGTTTCTATGTGTAGCCTGTGGGTTTGAGACGTTTGTTTTGGTTCTTTTTTTCCATCTCTCTCCTTCACCACTTCGGCTCGCTTTCACTCCCCCCCGTGCTGCTACGGTACCTAATGTGGGTGGGAGTGGTTAGAATTGAGAGCAGGCAGGTATATAGGCATCTGGGGTCCTTATGCCGATAGCCATGCATTGTAGCTAGCTGCTAACGGGTTGGAGCGCGGCAGTATTCCGGGGTGCTGTTAGCGCAAGGTGGCGAGTGACTGCCAACAGCACGACTGTTGGTGTGTATGCTTCTGAAACGTGTGGGAACGCCTAGATTGACGAACTCGGAGGTACATTTTAATCTGACTGTGTTAGCGTTCCCTGCTTGTTTATTGTTTTGGTTGTAATGGGGCTCCGGTGTTATGTTCACCAGCGTTTCGTGAGCCTGGTGAAAGTGGGATGCGGCGAAACACTGTCTACCCACACAATCACCTGACGGCAGGCGGGTACGTAATGGCTATGATTATTATGTGTGTGGTAAAAAGGGAATGTGCGTTAAGCAGCTTTATGTAAATAGATTGACTGATGATGAATTTATTGTCTGGTGGTTGGCATGTGTGCGGGGGTTTAGTAGCTATATAAGGGACTGACTGCTTATAAATTTTAGGCACACAGAGCACTCAACTGCGTCTCTTGTTTTTTTATAGAGGCTACAGCCAATCCATTGTCGGCTGCTGTTCTTTTGAATGTTTAAATGTGTATGAATGTGCAGGTGCTGCTTTTTAGACAGTTTCTTTGGTAAATGTTTTTTTCTTTTTTTTTTCCTGCTAACCGGTGGATTGTAAGATATTGGTGTTAGTGAACTAATTGTGACCACCGGCTAGCGATTTTTCTTCTTTTCGTATTTGTTTGTTTCATCCCCCTCCCCAGTAGTAGTCTTGGGGTGGGTCGGGCCCATAGGAAAGACTAGCGCACCAGGTTCTAGCTTAATTTGAGTGTTTCACCCATTTGGGGAACCAATGTGTGCTGTGTAATGCTGTGACGTGTGCACCTTTTAGAAATGGCTCAAGGAGCGTGATTGCTGTGGGTGTGAAGGCTGAGTTTATAGTGTTGGTTCTACATCAAGGGTGCGCCTTAGTTCACGTGTGGTATTGAAACCTAGGCCTGGGCCGGCTTGTAATCCGGTGGCCCACCCTCCTATGTACTATCCCTATGTTAAATTATGTATTTTCATGTTATTTATGGACAACCAAAAGCGACTCATGTTTTTTACTAAAACCAAAAAAATAAAGATTGTATTTTTTTACACTTTGTTAATCCAAGCCTGGGCATGCTTTTGTTGTAACATAGAGTCCTCTTGCTCTTACTAGTCCTGTCCAAGGGGTGGCGTAGTAAGCACTGCCATAGCCCTACGGGGGGGCTACATTTTGGCGCAGTCGGCAGGGTCAACATTTGAGTCGCTAGGTTAGTCTACTTAAGCAGCACCTGTGTATGTGTGTGTGTGTGTGTGTCTGTGAGAGAGAATACACCAACGTGTATAGAGAACAGCAGCTGGCAATATGAGTGATGGAGAAGAGTCCGTGGGAGAGTTACAGCAGCTGCGACGACGGTTGGAGCAGCTCCAGGCTGAAAATGAGAGACTTTCGGGGGGTGGGACAGCGGGCACTGCTAGTAGCAGTGTTACTAGTACCCAGCCTGTCCGAAGGGAGCAAGCGCTTTTTATACCTCGAGAGCGGCGGTGCCCGAAGTTTTCTGGCTCTGCAAGTGCAGGGTCTTTGTCTGTTGAAGAATGGATTGAAGAAGCGAAAAGTTGTATTCGGGCAATGCATATGTCTAATTTTGATAAGGCATTGTTTTTGTTTGATCACTTAGAGGGTGAAGCCCGGAATGAGGTTAAGTATCGTCCTACAGCCACCCGTGAAAACCCTGAGTCGATAATTGAAGTCTTAAGGGAAGTGTATGGGTGTGCTAAGTCGTATGTGTACTGGCAACAGCGTTTCTTTAATAGAAAGCAGAAAGACAATGAAAGTTTGTTTGAGTTTTCTCATGCGTTAATGGAAATGTTGGATAAGGTAAAACAGTCAAATGAAGGTGCCATCAGAAACCCTGATATTGTTCTGCGAGACCAGTTCTGTGAAAATGTCTCTGATCCTATGTTACGTAGAGAACTCAAGAGATTGGTACGAGCAGATAGCGGGTTGACTCTTCCAGCCATACGGAAGGAAGCTATAAGGTGGGTGCAGGAGGGTCAGTCCAACCGAGACCGTAGTTACCGTACTCCAGGAGTAAGCAGTGAAGCTCAGGTTGTGTCGCAATGTGTTACAGCCCCCCAGTCATCAGAATTCGCTGAATTAAAAGACTTGGTCCTTAAGCAACATGCTCAGTTGGACATGCTCGTAAGGCAGTTAGGACATCCTAGTGGTAGATCACAGGCCCCTCCATCACACCGGGGTGGGCGATACAAACGCGCCCCCAATGGTCAGCCCATTTGTTTGCGGTGCGATCAACCAGGCCATATAGCCCGCTACTGCCAGGCAGCTCCCTCCACACATAATAGTAGGTCAATTCCACGGTTACCCCCTGATATCCCCCCTAACCTAGCATCAGGCCCAGACAACCTCCTTAGTCAGTCGGGAAACTAGCAACTCCCAGTGTGCAGAGCCACATACTGGGAAGGGATGAGTATGGCTCATTGCATCCTCAATCATATGATAAGTTAGTTAAAAAATTTCCTGTATTGTCTGTTTTGATGGGAGATGTAACGGTTCCATGCTTGATTGACACTGGGTCAATGGTGACCACCATCACCGAGAGTTTCTTTCGAGAGCATTTCCATCACCTACAAAAGAAAGATTGTAGATGGCTTGGGCTTAAGGCCGCTAATGGTTTAGACATCCCCTATGTTGGTTACCTAGAGTTGGATGTGGGGGTATTGGGGCAATGCATTCCGGGGAGGGGAATTTTAATTGTGAAAGACCCAGAGAATAGCACTCTTAAAGATCGCAAGCTCATAACACCCGGGATACTGGGAATGAATGTAATTGGGGAATGTTATCAGGTCCTTTTTAAACAACATGGCTCACAGCTCTTCCACTTCCCTCCTGTGAAATCGGCAGCACCGGCAGCCCGTCGTGCATTGAGACACTGTGAACAGATCCAGGCCATTGTAAATGCACCGAAGCCGTTCAAAGTGAAAGTCCATGGGAAAGGGGCAGTCTGTCTTGAGGCCGGAGCCCTAACCATGGTCCCGGTTACATGCCCCCAGCTTGAGTCCGCAGCGTTTTTGCTAGAGCCATTGGGCTTTGATGAGGAGCAATTGCCTGAAGGCCTATTGGTGTCCCCTACCCTGGTGCCGGCGAGAAAGGGTTTTGTATATGCCCCTGTAGTGAATGTTGGTAACACAAAGGTATGGTTGCCCCCACGCCATCCTATTGGCACTGTCCAAGTTGTGGCTGCGGCTGCAACGGGAACCGCTGCTTCCATATCAGTTGACCCTTTATGGGAACAGTGTCAAGCTTATGTCTCAACACAGAGGGTAGTTGAGTGCTGCAGTGTCCCTGAGTTTACAGCGCCAGACTTCCCGGGGTTGACCCCGCAACAAGCTGCAGAGGCCAGAGCCCTCTTGTTCCAGTACAGTAACATCTTTTCCCAAGGGGAGGGGGATCTAGGATGCACGTCTTTAATCAGCCATGAGATTCCCCTGTTGGACAATGCTCCTGTTCGGCAGCCATACCGTAGAATTCCACCCTCCCAGTATGAAACAGTAAAGGCACACATCCAACAGCTCTTAGATAGTAAAGTCATCAGAGAAAGTAGCAGTCCATATTCGTCTCCGATAGTCTTGGTGACTAAGAAGGATGGGAGTTTACGCCTCTGTGTCGATTACAGGCAGTTAAACGCAAAAACCCGCCGTGACGCTTATCCCCTTCCTCGTATAGAAGAATCATTGGATGCACTTTCAGGAGCGAAATGGTTTTCCACCTTGGACCTTGCAAGTGGATACAATCAGGTTCCAATGGTGGAGCAGGATAAATCAAAGACTGCCTTCTGTACCCCTTTTGGGCTGTTCGAGTTTAACAGAATGGCCTTCGGACTGTGCAATGCACCTGGAACGTTCCAGCGTTTGATGGAGCGTATGTTCGGCGATTGCAGATATCAGTCCGTTTTACTGTACCTGGACGATGTGATCGTCTTTTCTACCACCGTTCAGCAGCATCTGGAAAGACTGGGAGAGGTGTTTTCCCGTCTGCAAAAACAGGGACTAAAAGTGAAACTGTCAAAATGCCACTTCTTCCAGCGCCAGGTCAGTTACTTGGGGCATGTGGTCTCTGCTGAGGGAGTTGCTACGGATCCCGCCAAGATAGAGGTGGTCAAGGAGTGGAGACGTCCTGGACACCTGGCCGAATTACGATCTTTTCTCGGTTTCGCGAGCTATTATCGGCGCTTCGTGGAGGGATTTTCAAAGTTGGCAGCCCCACTTCACCAGCTGGTAGGGAGACTCAGCGGACCCCGAAGAAAGGGAAAGACCCCCCCAGTTCCGCTGGCATCGGCATGGGACGAGGGATGTGAGCGAGCATTTCTGTCGCTGAAGGAGCGACTTACCTCGGCCCCAGTACTGGCATATGCCGACTTTAAGAAGCCTTTCATCTTGGAGGTAGATGCCAGTTACGGAGGCCTGGGTGCAGTCCTTTCCCAAGAACATGAAGGGAAGGTGCGCCCAGTTGCATTTGCCAGTCGGGGACTCAGAGCTGCCGAAAGAAACATGGAGAATTATAGCTCCATGAAGCTGGAACTACTTGCGGTAAAGTGGGCGGTAACAGAAAAGTTCCGTGAATATTTGCTGGGGAACCATTTCTCAATCCTCACTGATAATAACCCCCTGAGCCATCTGCTTACGGCAAAGCTGGGCACAACCGAACAGCGGTGGGCTTCTCAGCTGGCGTCATTCAATTTTACCCTCAGATATCGGCCGGGCAAGAGCAATCAGAATGCGGATGCTCTTTCTCGTCAGTACCTGGAACGTTTCACCGTCGGGACGGAGGTCCCCGCCCTGGGCGCATTGACCAGCCTTGGTCTGACACCTGTCATAGAGGGCCAATGCGGGGAGGTGGTGGCCCTACCGGGGCGTACACCTCAGGATCTAAGTTCGCTTCAGGAAGCCGACCTAGTCATTGGACCCGTGAAGAAGTACTATCACGAAGGGCGGCGGCCAGGGGCAGCGGAGCGTGGAGTGTTGCCCAAATCCAGCAGAGCCCTGCTCCGACACTGGGACCGCCTAGTCGACGAGGAAGGAGTTCTTTATCGCCTGATTCATGCAACAGGGGGAGGTCCGGAGACTCTCCAGTTATTGCTGCCCCAGTGCCTGCAAGCAGAAGTTCTACGGAGTGTCCACGACGAGCAGGGGCACCAAGGCACGGAAAGAACACTCCAGCTACTCCGGAGTCGATGTTTTTGGCCCAGTATGACTAAAGATGCTGAACAGTGGTGCCAGCAGTGCCAGCGATGCGTTGTGGGGAAGGCGGTCCAGCCTAAAGTCCGTACATATTGGTCTACGATGCAAGCCACTCGACCAAATGAAATCTTAGCTCTGGACTTTACTCTGCTAGAGCCGGCTAGTTATGGACGAGAGAATGTCTTGATCCTCAGAGACATATTCACAAAGTACTCGCAGGCTGTCCCTACTAAAGACCAAAAAGCGCACACGGTGGCCAGGGCTCTGGTGCAGCAATGGTTCCACAGGTTTGGTCCCCCAGCCCGTGTACACTCCGACCGGGGACGAAACTTTGAGAGCCTCCTGATCCGGCAACTGTGTCAGACGTACGGTATACAAAAGAGCCGCACCACTCCGTACCACCCTCAAGGTAACGCCCAGTGCGAGCGGTTCAACCGCACACTTCACGACTTGCTGCGCACCCTACCCGAGACAGAGAAGCGTCGTTGGCCACACCATCTGCCTCAGCTCACCTTTGCCTATAATGTTACTCCCCACCAGACCACAGGGCATACCCCATATTATTTGATGTTTGGCCACCATCCAAGACTGCCAGTTGATTTCTTGCTTGGTACCAGAGAGGCTGTCCCAGACACCAACACCCTAGAAGAGTGGGTTGAAAAACACCAGCAAAGCGTCAGGATGGCTCATGAACACGTCAGACAGAGATCAGAAGAATTGGCTCTCCGGCGGAACCAGAGCCATAATGATCAGGTGAATGATGCTGGCTTCCAAGAAGGGGATTTGATCTATCTGCGGAATCACCCCTATGGGAGAAATAAAATCCAGGACTACTGGAACTCTGTAGCCTATCGAGTGGTGCGCTGCCCTTCTGGAGCAGGAGCGGTATACACGGTGATTCCTGCAGATGCGGGTGGATCTGTTCGACAGGTGCATCGCTCTGAGATGCGCGGCGTCCCTGCGGGATTGAGGCCCGGGCCTGGTGGGTTTCCTGGTCCAGCTCGGGAAGAGGAGACCCCCGAAGACCCTCCTGTTGGTGACGATGGTTATGCCCAGGATGTGATCATTTGGTATGGTGCTGAACAAGAGCCCCAAGCTGCACCTGCTTCAACCGGCACTTCAGCGTTGGAGGAAATTGACATTGAAGATACAGCTGAGGTGCCTGAGGACAACACTGTGGCCATGCGGCGTTCAGCGAGGTCTACAGCAGGGCAACATTCCAATCCTTACCATCTACCCAGGTCGATTAGGGGCATAAATTATGGTCCATCGGAAATGGGGGATGAAGACCCCCAGACATGAGGTGTCATCGTCGGGGCGCCGATTCATTTGGAGGGGGTGGATTGTAGCCTGTGGGTTTGAGACGTTTGTTTTGGTCCTTTTTTTCCATCTCTCTCCTTCACCACTTCGGCTTGCTTTCACTCCCCCCCGTGCTGCTACGGTACCTAATGTGGGTGGGAGTGGTTAGAATTGAGAGCAGGCAGGTATATAGGCATCTGGGGTCCTTATGCCGTTAGCCATGCATTGTAGCTAGCTGCTAACGGGTTGGAGCGCGGCAGTATTCCGGGGTGCTGTTAGCGCAAGGTGGCGAGTGACTGCCAACAGCACGACTGTTGGTGTGTATGCTTCTGAAACGTGTGGGAACGCCTAGATTGACGAACTCGGAGGTACATTTTAATCTGACTGTGTTAGCGTTCCCTGCTTGTTTATTGTTTTGGTTGTAATGGGGCTCCGGTGTTATGTTCACCAGCGTTTCGTGAGCCTGGTGAAAGTGGGATGCGGCGAAACACTGTCTACCCACACAATCACCTGACGGCAGGCGGGTATGTAATGGCTATGATTATTATGTGTGTGGTAAAAAGGGAATGTGCGTTTAGCAGCTTTATGTAAATAGATTGACTGATGATGAATTTATTGTCTGGTGGTTGGCATGTGTGCGGGGGTTTAGTAGCTATATAAGGGACTGACTGCTTATAAATTTTAGGCACACAGAGCACTCAACTGCGTCTCTTGTTTTTTTATAGAGGCTACAGCCAATCCATTGTCGGCTGCTGTTCTTTTGAATGTTTAAATGTGTATGAATGTGCAGGTGCTGCTTTTTAGACAGTTTCTTTGGTAAATGTTTTTTTCTTTTTTTTTTCCTGCTAACCGGTGGATTGTAAGATATTGGTGTTAGTGAACTAATTGTGACCACCGGCTAGCGATTTTTCTTCTTTTCGTATTTGTTTGTTTCATCCCCCTCCCCAGTAGTAGTCTTGGGGTGGGTCGGGCCCATAGGAAAGACTAGCGCACCAGGTTCTAGCTTAATTTGAGTGTTTCACCCATTTGGGGAACCAATGTGTGCAGTGTAATGCTGTGACGTGTGCACCTTTTAGAAATGGCTCAAGGAGCGTGATTGCTGTGGGTGTGAAGGCTGTGTTTATAGTGTTGGTTCTACATCAAGGGTGCGCCTTAGTTCACGTGTGGTATTGAAACCTAGGCCTGGGCCGGCTTGTAATCCGGTGGCCCACCCTCCTATGTACTATCCCTATGTTAAATTATGTATTTTCATGTTATTTATGGACAACCAAAAGCGACTCATGTTTTTTACTGAAACCAAAAAAATAAAGATTGTATTTTTTTACACTTTGTTAATCCAAGCCTGGGCATGCTTTTGTTGTAACATAGAGTCCTCTTGCTCTTACTAGTCCTGTCCAAGGGGTGGCGTAGTAAGCACTGCCATAGCCCTACGGGGGGGGGGGGGGGGCTACATATGTTTACTCACTTTGCTGGGGAAGTTCGTGTAAGACAAATCTGTGCGGATTTAGTGCAAATACGCAACTCGTGGTCCTCATGATATATTAAATATATTATATATTAAATTTCTGGCTCACTTGAACACACACGTCACTAAGCAACAAATAACGGCGCGCTTGTTCACTTGCATTGAAGTAATAGAGAATATTAAATAGCATTTGGTGAACAGAAAAGACATTGTTATTTTACAACATCCTACATGTTCTGTGTGCTGTATTGATCTGTCCACCTAAAACACATTTTTGGTAAAAAAGAAAAGAAAAAAAAGCCGTTAAAATCGATTCCCTATTTTCGTTTTCGATACTTGTGTTGGTTGGTCCGATCGCATGTAAACAACAAAAACGCGAATCTCTGGAGGCAATGATGTCATGCACATGCGTGTTACGTGTTCAGTCTATAGTGTTTCATCGCCATCTACTGGCCTGGCAGCAGAATACAGCGTTATTAATCTTTTTCGTGGATCCGTGTCTGTACGCGGAAAACTCAAAGGAAAAACTTCTCCGTTTTAAGCATAGCGTTGTCGTGTAAACGTACTCTTAGAATAATCACTGCAATATTACATTAAAAAAAATTGTCAGTTTTGATTTCATGGTGACTTTAGAGAAAGTTGATGATGCTTTTGTTTCGTATGTTCTTGCACAGATTTGTCAGCGACGCCCATGGAGGTCATTGCGTTAGTTTTCTGTGGTTTCCTATTGATGGTGATCGTAGGAGCCTCATGTTTTCTGTTCTGGAGCACCAAGCGCAGAAACAACTCCTGGAAACATGGCATTAACCGTAAGTTCAGTCCACTCGTTTCATCATGTGTTTTTGGCACAAGGTCTTTATCATGCTTTTCTTTCTCTTTCTCCTTCAGATGAGATCCAGTCTGATGCGATGCCGTGAGTTTTAGTCTCTCAAAAGCTTCATTTGGATATGATGCCGTGTAAGGAACGGATCTAATCTCTCTTCTGTTCTTCTCAGCAGAATGAACTTTCCAGCTGACGTTTCCTTTAAACCTCAAACTGTGGAAATGAAAACATTCATCGTGAATTTTGCGGACTAGACCAGACCAGACCTGCTCCAACCACACTATAGTTTCTAGGGATCCTGAAGACCTTGGTTAGCTGGTTCAGGTGTATTTAATTATGGTTGGAGCTAAACTTTTTGTTGTAAATGTGTCGTATGTTTAAGATTGTAAGGCTTTTATATACCAAGTAAATGTTTAATTTACCAAATGTTGCTATTGAACTTGCTTTAATAATTAATAAATAAATAGATAGATAAGATAAATAAATTAATTAATAAATACAGGGTCAAAAACATTAGTGACATTGTTGTATTATCAATGATCATGACAATCCAACACTGTAAAAAATATATTGTTACAAACAAAAGTATTGGAGTCATTTTTTGTGAAGGACTTTTTTTTTAAACAAGGGCTTGGTTTTAACACAGAATTCAAGATTCAATTCGATTCACACGCTCTTGACGTCGGTATATTATGATCTCAATTTGATTCATTTGCATATCAGGTACAGTATGTCGATTTTTTTTTTCTTACAGAAAACAGGGAACCTTGTCAGTTAGATATCTATGTTAGATGATGATAACACTCAAGTGTAAACATTTATATTGCACATAACAGTTTTATATTTAGTAATATAATTATGTTTTACACCAGATCGTTGTAAAAATTTACACATTTCAACGACTTATTCACGAAATATCATGAAACATCAATGAATGTCTGTTCTGAGGTAAATGTGACGACGTGACATCGTTCTCAAGCTGTTTTATTGACGTCTTTTCGCGTTTAAAACACTAGCTGAGCGATTACATGAGACATGATTCCTTTCAGTAAGTGGTTCTGTATCTTTCAACATACCTTCTGAGGTTATTCATGTTTATTCCGTGCTATTATTACTAGTCGGGCAGAGGAACAGATGATCGGTTCACGTCACGTGTCATTTGAACTGAAGCAGTTACGGGAAAACCGCGCCAAAACGTCAAGAGCGCCAAATAGTTTTTGTATAATTATTATAGAGAATGTGAAAGCTCAGACTTGGTTTCAAAATTAACAAATCGCAAAGTTTATGATCGGATTTAAGATTAATTTACAACTTTACACCAGTAGGTTGTGCTGTTGGCACTTACTCGAGGTCACTAACTTTAAAACATACAAAGTGTTGTCAATGCCAATACTTCCTTGTTTGGTTTCTTCACCATTGATTTTGTTGGTGCATTCAGATGGAAAAAAACTATTAAAACTAAATTCAACAGAATGTGTGTCACTGGGAAGAATGTGCTCCATACGACCCATGACATGATGAACGGTTTATAATTTTCCTGTCCTGAAAATGTTCATGTTATCTTTCCGTACACCAATACTTTTATAAAAAAAAAACATTATGACTGAAGTCAAAATGACTTCTGAACACTAATCTAAATCTGAATCTAAAGAGGCCGAGCGATCATGCCTTTAGGCCGTATTATTGCAAACACAATATTATAGGCAGTACATAGTTTATCTCAGATGTTCATGCAATGTGTTCTCCACAATCTTCCATCGTTGTTGTGTGGTTTGCATTGGCATGATCTGCCCTATCTGTGCTCGACACATGGAGTGTTTAGGGTGGATCCCATCAGCTCTGTTGAAGTGAGACACGTCCTTCAGTGTGTGTGTGTGTGTGTTCACTTGCTGCATTAATATAAAGATCATTCTGGTGTTTGGATCATTAATATAAAGATCATTCTGGTGTTTGGATCTGGATATTCAGCGAGGATGGAGTCGATGCATGTTTCACTGATTCTCATAGGTGGAGGAAACTTGTGCATATCTGATGGATGTTTTCATGTGGTGTCTGTTGACGTCTCTTTTCATTTATGTATGTATATTTTTCCACCAGGTATTTCTGTCTTGTATCCAAGGACGGGTACGTGGCTTTCTTTTCCTGCCATTTTTATCTGGGGTTATATAGATAGTAATGGTTAAGTGTGTGTTTGTGTGTGTGTTTAATACCCCAAAAAAGTGCCAAGATCACGTGTTTAGATTCCCAAGAACTGATACAGTAGTCAACATTTGAAGTGGATAAAAACCTTTCATTAAAGTTATGAATTTTGAACAATACCTGTTCTTGTCTTAGGACAACTTTGATGAACTTTTTTGATTCACTTCAAATGTTGACTACTGTAATATATATTGAATGCGACTCAAGTTGCTTTGGATGAAAGCATCTGCAAAATGCATCAATTGGAATGTGTTTGTTCACCGAGATAATTATGAACTTAATTGCATTATTGCCTGAATTATGATCACCACAAACAAAAACAACACTGAATGTCTTCATCTTCAGTACTACATCTATTGCTTTATCATTTCAAACCCAACAAACGTGTCATCAAATGCAATGACATTCTGATATTTTTAAGTGTTTTAAATAAGATGCACTGCAAAAACAAAACAAAAAAACGTCTCATTTTCCTTCACAGATAACATTCTTAAATCAGACATATTTACCTGAGAAGCAAAATTACTTACGTGATTAAGTTTTGTTTTTGGAAAACTGTATAAAAATAATGTGACTAGATTAAAACAAGAAAAATATCTGACAGTTGGGTCAGAAAAAAATGTACTTTTTTTTCAAAAAATGATTATTGATATTACCCCATTGGCAGATGTTTTATTTTTTTCTTGTTTTAAGCATAATTTTTTATATATTTTTCAGAAAAAGCACTTGTTATCGTCAGTCATTTTGTTTCTTCTCCAGTAAATGTATCTTGATTTAAGAATGTTTAGATATTTTGTACTGGAAAACAAGACTGAGGAAGAGCATATTTGTTTGCTGTGTGTGTGTGTGTGTGTGTGTGTGTGTGTGTGTGTGTGTGTTCTCGACTCTTTTCCTCTGTTCCAGGAGCTCTGGATGAGCACAAGCTTGATGAACCGGTTCTGGAAGGTCCGTCCGTTGCATTAAACGGTTCGATTGAGTATTTCTACTGCGAGATTCCTGGGATCCCGGCTTCGGTGCCTGTCCTATACGAGCTCTATGTCGAGTCAAACCCGGGGAGGATGATCGCGCAGTACAGCTCTCTGTCTGGAGAATTAGCCACTTTTCCTCTGTTAATCAAATCACAACACGACGGTCGGCTCGTCTGCAAGGCCAGCGGACACAACAACACAGACATCCAGAGCTCGCTCAGTCAAGGCCTGGACCTCAAAGTCATTGGTATCTCATTAACCCTTTAAAACTACTGTATTATAAATGTTCGAAGTGATATTTTCACACACTCTCCTCCAGTGCTTCTGTGTGTGACTGAGAGTTTAGACTCTTTTATCCAGTAAAAGTCTCTCAGTGTAATTGTACAAACGTCCTCCTTCAGCTCGAGCTTCACGAGTCTTTCTGTGTCAAATCTACACTGAGTTTCATGGAAGATTGTTTCCACCAGAGAATAAAACATTTTAAAAGATAATTGCGACTTTTTATCGCAGTTATCGAGTTTACATCTTGCAATTCTGACTTGATAACATGCAATTGCGACATTATATCATGCAATTCAGACTTTATATCTCACAATTGCATGTTATAAAGTCAGAATTGCGAGATACAAACTTCCAATTGCAAGAAAAAAAAGTCAGAATTGCGACTTTATATCACGCGATTCTGACATTATAACTTGCAAATGCGACTTTATATCACGCAATTCTGAGATAAAAAGTCAGAATTGTGAGAAAAAGTCGTAATGACCTTTTTTATTTTTTATTCTGTGGCGGAAACAAGCTTCCTTAGATTTTATCATGTAAACGCGAGAATAACTTTGATATTAGTAATATTTCAGCTGGACTGAAGCAGGTTTATTGATTATCCATCATTTATTATCAAATATGATCATCAGGCTTTTGAAGAAGGTTTATTTGTTCATCTCTCAATCATCATTTCAGTACATTGCATTATGTTTAAAAAAATGCCTTGTTGATGCTAGAGGTCAGAGGAGAATGGGCCGACTGATTGAAGCTGATAGAAGAGCAACTTTGACTTTGACAACCGAGGTATGCAGCAAAGCATTTGTGAAGCCACAACACGCACAACCTTGAGGCGGATGGGCTACAACAGCAGAAGACCCCACCGGGTACCACTCATCTCCACTACAAATAGGAAAAAGAGGCTACAATTTGCAAGAGCTCACCAAAATTGGACAGTTGAAGACTGGAAAAATGTTGCCTGGTCTGATGAGTCTCGATTTCTGTTGAGACATTCAGATGGTAGAGTCAGAATTTGGCGTAAACAGAATGAGAACATGGATCCATCATGCCTTGTTACCACTGTGCAGGCTGGTGGTGGTGGTGTAATGGTGTGGGCGATGTTTTCTTGGCACACTTTAGGCCCCTTAGTGCCAATTGGGCATCGTTTAAATGCCACGGCCTACCTGAGCATTGTTTCTGACCATGTCCATCCCTTTATGGCCACCATGTACCCATCCTCTGATGGCTACTTCCAGCAGGATAATGCACCATGTCACAAAGCTCGAATCATTTCAAATTGGTTTCTTGAACATGACAATGAGTTCACTGTACTAAAATGGCCCCCACAGTCACCAGATCTCAACCCAATAGAGCATCTTTGGGATGTGGTGGAACGGGAGCTTTGTGCCCTGGATGTGCATCCCACAAATCTCCATCAACTGCAAGATGCTATCCTATCAATATGGGCCAACATTTCTAAAGAATGCTTTCAGCGCCTTATTGAATCAATGCCATGTTGAATTAAGGCAGTTCTGAAGGCGAAAGGGGGTCAAACACAGTATTAGTGTGGTGTTCCTAATAATCCTTTAGGTGAGTGTAAATATCAACATCTTCAGCAAATTGCAGTGTTTTTGCCGTTTGTTCTGCAGTCCCGGTGGAGGACGTGACAATCGCTCCTCATGCCGCCAGTGAGACCGTGTGGGAAGGACAAACTTTGAGCCTCCAGTGCAGAGAGAGCAGAGGAACGTACGTCTCCTACGAGTGGCTTAGGAACGAAAGGCCGTACGACACGACTGGCGACACACTGATCATACACCGGCTCTCTGTGCAACACACAGGCAATTATACGTGTGTGGCATCAAACCGATTCAATGACACGATGACCTTCAGCTGCAGTGATGTCATATCTGTGCAGGTCAAAGGTATAATGGATATACAGATTAATCATCGTATTACACTACCATTCACAAGTTTGTTTTTAGAAAAAAGTGTTTATTTGATAAAAAAAATACTGTAAAAATTTGATATATTATTACAGCTGTGAATATACAGTAAAGTGTAATTTATTCCTGTGATCAAATCTGAATTTTCAGCATCATTACTCCAGTCTTCAGTGTCACATGATCCTTCAGAAATCACTCTAATATGAGGATCTGATGATCAGGAAACATTTATGATTATTATCAATGTTGAAAACTGACACATTTTATTTTACATAATTCTTTGATGAATGGAAAGTTCAAAAGAACAGCTTTTATTTGAAAGGGAATCTTTTGTAACATTATAAATGTCACTTTTGATCAGTTTAATGGAGTTGAAAACGTTTTTTCTTCTAGAGTACGTGTCGAAGCCTGAAATCTCCCTCGAGGTGGTGAAGCTTGGAGACGCTGGCTTTAGAGCCATCGTCACGTGCCGGTCTTTGAAAGGATCTCCGTTAATTACCTTCAGCCTGTTGAACGACACCGACGTCATCACGAAGAACACCACTGAAGGAACCAGCGCAATCTTCCATGTGCCGGTCGAGCTGAACCGGGTCACGGGTCGCGTGAGATGCAACGCCAGCAACGAGGGCAACTGGGTTCTGAGTGAACCGGTAAACCTGACCGGGGGTGTGTAGCTCCGTCACAGGACCCGATCACTGCAGAATTCAAATTTCCTAATTTATTCACTCAACCCCACATCATCCAGGATGTTCACGTCTTTCTTTCTTCGGTTGAAAAGAAATGAAGGTTTTTGAGGAACACACTCCAGGTGTTTCTCCATATAGTGACTTCAATGGGGTCCAACGGGTCGAAGGTCCAGATGTGAGTTTCAGTGCAGCTTCAAAGTCTCGACACGATCCAGCCGAGGAATAAGAGTCTGATCTAGACAAACCAGCGGACATTTATAACAAAATACATATTTATATACTTTTAACCACTAATGCTGGTCTTGCACGAGCTGTGATGCGACACACATTACGTAATCAGGGTGAAAGGTCAAGCGTGACGTAGGCGTAAGAACAAATCTAGTGTTTACAAAGCAGACGTGCAGAGACTGATTCAAACGCCCTTTATAAAATAAAAAATAAAAGGTAAAACAACAATGTTGGAGGAGAAAATGAGATGAGAGTTTTTCGCCCAACTCTACATTTTTGAACCGGAACACGCGTGACCTTTCAGCTCGTGCAAGACCAGCATTAGTGGTTAAAAGTATATAAATGTGTATTTTGTTATAAATGTCCGCTGGTTTGTCTAGATCAGACTCTTATTCCTCGGCTGGATCGTGTCGAGACTTTGAAGCTGCACTGAAACTCACATCTGGACCTTCGACCCGTTGGACCCCATTGAAGTCACTATATGGAGAAACCCTGGAGTGTGTTCCTCAAAAACCTTTATTTCACAAGACATGAACATCTTGGATGACGTGCGGGAGAGTGAATTATCAGGAAATTTAAATTCTGAAGTGAACTACTCCTGTAACCTTTGTCAATGCTTCTCAGAGTTGCATGTACAGATGTGTTCCTCTCACACACAGAGTCTGTCGGCGGCGCTGTAACGGTGAGGCCCGTCACACACACCGGGCGGGACTTCCAGGTGGTCGGCCTGGTTCTGCTCTGTAAGGTTGAGCGAGGGACGTTCCCACAGTACCGCTGGTTCCTGAACAGCACCAGGCTGGAGGGCCGAGGAGGTTTCTATGCGGTGGCCTGGTCCGACGACTCGGCTCTGGCTCTGTCTGTGGGTCCGGACAGCGCTGGCTTTTACCACTGCGAAGCTTCGGACCGCTTCGACAACAGAACCAGCGTCCGCAGCGCCAAGATGCTGATCAATAAAGAGGGTATGAAGCCTCACTCCGAATAACACACTCAGCTATATCAGTTTATTATCAGGCTAAATTAAAGTCCCCCTGTGGTGAAAATCCAGTGTTTAATGTTGTTTATGTGTCTATGTGGTGTTTTTAATACGCTTAAACCACGTGTAAGTTCATAAGTCGACAGCATTGCTGAGTATTTCCTCCTTAAAACTGCAGTGAACCAAAGACAGTCTCAAAAACACGGTTTGAAATCGCTGGTGTTTCTGACGTCACAAACGACCTTGTAACCAATCAGATCAACGTGTGATCGTCAACCAGTGGATCTCTGAGCTGAGGGAGTGAGTGGAGGCGGGGCTCATTTGCATATTCATAGAGGTGGCATACTAAATGAGGCGAGGGTGTCGAGTTACATTCAAGATATTTTAAGACATTGAAGGAAAAAAACGTTTAAATATGTCATGTTGGTGATCAAAGATGAGTTTTAAGGGATAAAATGATCGACTACAGGGGGACTTTAATACAAAGATTATGAACTGGATGGTAAATTTGGCTGCAATTCAATCTAAACATGACTATAAATAGTACAAAAAAGTAAATAAACCGTTTTTGTATGTCCAGCTAACAAAATGATTACGTTTTGCTGATGTTCCCTATAAAGTCGTTATTTCTGAATGATCACTGAACATTTTAAAATGTTTTTTTTTTATGTGAATGTTAAGGGAACGTTCCAATGTATAATTCTTCCAACATTATGGGAACGTTACTTCTGAATGCTCTCTGAAATAAGTCGTGACATAAAAAAAAAAAACATTAGATAAACGTCCAACTAAATGTTTCCAAAAAAAGTTTCATGAACGATGTATTTATAATATTTGCTAATGTTCTTAGATCATTATTAAACACCAGATTACAGAGCAAACTCTGTAATAATGTTATTGGAAGAATCTTGTCAAACAATGAAAAAAGAACCAAATGATTGAATGAGAGAAGAACTTGAATTCTGATTATTGAATTTGTCAAAAATCAAATGATGTAACTTTATTCTTCATAATGTCATGAATTAATGTAATTTTTTAGTGCTGTAAAATCGATTAATCGTGATTAATCGCATCTTACAAAAAAAGTTTGTGTTTATCTAATATATATGTGTGTGTACATACACACACACACACACACACACACACACACAGACATATATATATATATATATGAATAAAATAAACATAATATATATACACACACATACATTATATAAAAACAAACTTTTATGTTAGATGTGACAGCACTGAAAATTACATTCATTCATGACATTATGAAGAATAAAGTGACATAATTAGAATTTTTACAAATTCACAAAAAAAAATCAAAAAAATTTTTTTAAATACATTTTGCATATTTATAATTTTACTTTATGATATACTCGTTTAAAATAACATTTAATTTTTTATTTTTTTTACAAATATTTAGAAAGAATAAAGTTTATAAAATGACTATGAAATAACTATATCAGGGAACGTTGAGTGAAGGTTCTCTCAAAGTTATGAACAAAAGTTCTTCTAGTAACTTTATTAGAACGTTCGTTCAACGTTATCTGGTCTTTAATAATGTTCTCAAAACATTGCAAAAAACATCAATCATGGAACATTTTGTAAATGTTTCTAGTGTCAGAGAACATTTAAAAGTGACGTTTCATAATGTTTGAACTTGACGAATGACACAATGGAAAGTTTCCTTTTTTTATGTTTTATTTATTTATGTGTGTATTGTTGTTGTGGTGATGATGTGTAGTCCTGAACAGCGTGTCTCCTGCGTTGGTGCTGGTGGTGCTGAGCTGCTTCGCTCTGCTGAACGCTGCTGTGATGGCTTGCTGTGTTTATGGAGTCGTTCTGCGTGAGTTTATCATCTCTCTCGTTATTTAACTCTTTAAATGCAAGGATAAATTGTTTGAATTAATCAAATGATGATTATTAATGATATAATTTGTCATCTCAGGAAGAAGATATTCAGGAAAACACTTGTGAGTTTTCTTTTCCTTTTTAATTTGACAAATTCACAAATCTAGCATTACGTCCAACTGAGCTATTTTTTTTGTGTGTGCTTTTTTATGCAAGACTCATTAAACAACGCAGAAAAATGGAGATCGCTGTTAAACATGAAGACGAAGAGGAGGAGGACAATTATCCAGTGAGGATGGATGCATTTACACTGCTTCTGTTTCAGTTCATAAATAGACTATTATCAAATTTGTTTGTTTATTAGGGCTGTGAAACGATTAATCGCGATTAATCGCATCCAAAATAAAAGTTTGTGTTTGCATAATATATGTATACTGTGTATAATTATTTTGTATATATTAATACACACACGTGCATGTATGAATATTTAAGAAATATTTCCATGTATATACTGTATATATATATATATATATATATTTATTTATTTTATATATAAATAACACATTTTTCTTAAACATGCATGTGTGTGTATTTATATATACAAAATAATTATACACAGTACACACATATATTACGCAAACACACAAAAACCTTTATTTTGGATGCGATTAATCGGTTCCCTGAGTTAACCGCAATGCATTCTGGGTAGGTTTGCATGATCCATGAAGGACACAGAATGGGCATATTTTGCATCCTTATAATACTGTCTTGATAGGAAGCTCACTAGATGAAAGAGTTTGTGTGTGTTCTTTAGTTTGAGGAGATGTTGGAGGGTTATGAGGAAGACGTCGTCCTCGCTGACAGAACAAGTGATTCTGCTGAGGTATTATTTATTATTTTTAATATTTTTAATTGAATCACAGTTTCTGAATCTGAAGCAGAATCTCCACTAGAGTTCAAATGTAGTTTCATTAAAATCCCAGCTAACTAAAATATATGTTCTAAGATTTTTTTTCTATCTGAACAGTTTTTCAAATGTTTCCTCTTGGTTCTGAGAACGTTAAGGGAACATTCCATTTTATCATTCTTCAAAGATTATTGGAACGTTACTTTTGAATGAACGTTCTGACGTTCTAGTACAAGTAACATTAAAGAACGTTCCCCTTCGACTAAAGATTGTGCTCATTTCGTTCTGTTTAACAGGATGAGGACGAATCTGTGGACGAAACTCTCCTGTATGAAGACACTGTCTCTAAATAATTCTACAGACATTCTTGAAGAGTTTAATTTCATGGAGTTTAATCTGTTAAGCCTGACTGTTTGGTTTCCCACAGACACAAGCATATCTTCACTGATTTGTCACGTGTTATTCTGTTCAGACAAAGGTTTATTCAAAGCGAGACAATAGACAAGCACTGGGTCGACATGACTGACCAATCAGAAGCGAAGACCAGGCCAGCCAACAATGTGTCTACTGTCAGATTCAAACGAGTCTGTGTGGGTTTGTGGAGGGAAAATCTCAAATAAATCAAAATGTATATGTTTACAATGTTCATTTTAATAACACATTAAAAAATAGATGATTTGTATGTACTGGATCACTTTTATTTGTGTGTGTGTGTGTGTGTGACTGTGACTAGCAGTGAACGTCATCATTGTGTTTTAATATCCTAATCAACTGTTTATTATTAAACAAAAACTAACGGAATGTTTAGTGTCATCTTTAACCTTATTGGATGTTCACTCTGCAGCAGCGTCGAGAAGTTCGAATCATTTTAGCGAGTCGGTTCTTTTGAACAGTTTGTTTGTTTTTTGTTAATGAACCGCTCATTGCTTTCATCTGAATCAGCAAAAAGAGCCGGTTCTGAAGAACGACTCATTCGCGAATCTGACACCAGTGTCTGAGGAAGCAGCTGCACCGGTGGTGTGTGTCCGTGTTGTGTTTTCAGCTGTCGCGCGCGCGCGTGTGTGAGTGTGAGTGTGTGTGTGTGTTTGTTTCACCGATGGAGTCGAACAGTGTGGCGTACGGAGCCTCTCTCGCAGGAGCGGGATTCGATCACATCAAATTCATCAAACAGCCTCAAACTATCATACGAGTCCTCAGCTGGGTGAGTGACATGTGTCACCTTCAACTCATTGCGATCAATAATCTGGGTATATAAATCAATGAGTCATTCGTGAGTTTGCGGCACTTTTTTACTGCTTTAATGATGTTTAACTTATACTAATTTGTATTGCAAGTTTTAATAGTATAAAAGTAGGATGGTGCTACTACTGGAATATCTTATTGGCCCTAATAGCTGCTTTTGAAGTCGTTTCACTATTGATAAACTATACACATGTCGAAATGAATTGAATCAACATTGAATGTAAATCCCAGTTTACAAAATGTTTCCCATTAAGTTATTTCTGAAAATGTTATTTCTGAATCTTCTCTAAAAACTTCCATTTTAAAAAAAAATGTTTTAAAGACGTTTTGAGAACGAAACATTTCTTCAAACATTATGGGAATGTTACATTTGAATGGTCTCTGCAAGTAACATTTAATGAACGATATTAAACATTAAAACATTAACATTAAAAAAATGTAAGCCCCAAAAAGTGCATCCATCCATCATAAAAGTAATCCATACGACTCCAGGGGTTAAAAAAGGCCTTCTGAAGTGAAGCAAAATATCAATTTTTATAACTTTATAAACTATAATCACTGGCTTCTGTTATGATGGATGGATGCACTTTTTTGGGGCTTCAGAAATCTCATGCACCGGCTTTTACTCCTATTATAAAGCTGGGAAGCGGGTTAATACAACTCTCAATTGTGTTTGGCTGAAAGAAGAAAGTCATATACGTCTAGGATGGCTTAAAGTTGATTAAATCATGGGATAATTCTAATTTTTTGGTGAATTAACCCTTTAATGGCCTTAATTGTGCCGTTCAGGAACATGATCCACTTTCCAGCGAAGGGACTTTCCATAGACACTGTGAAACGAGAGCAAAGAGTCTGTAAGAGCTGATTCATATCTCGTCCTGTGTGTGTGTGTGTGTGTGTGTGTGTGTGTGTGCCTGCATCAGATGACCTTGTCAACCATGTCTAGATTTACTCAGTGTAATTTGTTTACTAGCGTCACACATTTGCACACAGCAGTGTGTTTGAGTCGGGCTCTCTCCAGTCGCATGAGCATTAGGCCAGTAGTGGGTGAGTTGTGATGGTGTGTGTCGTGTGATAGTACACCAGTACAGAATGTCCCCCGTCCCAGCGCTGACATGTAAACACAGCAGATGGCAGGTAACTCGAGGGCCGAGTGGCGTTTGTGTTTCTGCACTGCTGGGATTATAAAGTTTGGTTTGTGTGAGTCTGTGGCTTTCATGAGCCGGATCTCTTGTGACACACATTTGCATCGACTGTTTTCTCTCAATGTTTCCATCACTTATAACAACTACTCTCATTACAGTATTTTTTTTTTCAGTATAGTTAAATTGTGGTGAATTTAATCCAATAAACTATTCAAATTCAGTACATTTATTTTTCACCCTAAAGTACAGACGTCATTGCCTGAGGACGTTTGCACAGTCCTGAGCTTGACGGACAGGTCTGACTCGTTTCAAACACCAATCAAAACATCCAGTTCAGTTTGTCGGTGGGGTTATAATGGGTTAAACCAAGCTTAAAAATAGTTATATTACAGTAGTCAACATTTGAAGTGGATCAAAAAAGTTCATCAAAGTTGTCCTAAGACAAGAACGGGTATTGTTCAAAATTCATGGTAAAACTTACTTTGATGAAAAGGTTTTGATCCACACCAAATGTTGACTACTGTATTTATATTTTAATAATATAATGGGTTATCATTGATTTTGGTGAGGTTTGAACAACAACATACAAATAAACAGTGACAGTAATAATCTCAGGTACTGATTATGTGCTTTATTTAATGTTAAAAGTGTTTGAATATCATTCATAGCCGTACTAAAAAAGTGACAATTCACTTCAAACCTTGAAATTAAACAGCATCTATTGACAAAGATTGTCAATAGACTAAATCACTTAGTATGTATTTTTAATAATGTTTAAATTGTGTAATATTTATTAACTTGATTATGTAATTATCTATTTGGTTCCAAGTGGAGTGCACTTGCAGATAGACTCCGCCCACACTCTCTTCTGATTGGCTGTGAGTTTTGCTTAATTTGGTTGCGAGTGCAGTGCACTTACAGAGAGACTCCGCCCACACTCTCTTCTGATTGGCTGTGAGTTTTGCTTATTTTGGTTGTGAGTACAGTGCGCTTGCAGAGAGACTCCGCCCACACACTCTTCTGATTGGCTGTGAGTTTTGCTTATTTTGGTTGTGAGTGCAGTGCGCTTGCAGAGAGACTCCGCCCACACACTCTTCTGATTGGCTGTGAGTTTTGCTTAATTTGGTTTTGAGTACAGTGCGCTTGCAGAGAGACTCCGCCCACACTCTCTTCTGATTGGCTTTGAGTTTTGCTTAATTTGGTTGCGAGTGCAGTGCACTTGCAGAGAGACTCCGCCCACACACTCTTCTGATTGGCTGTGAGTTTTGCTTAATTTGGTTGCGAGTGCAGTGCGCTTGCAGAGAGACTCCACCCACACTCTCTTCTGATTGGCTGTGAGTTTTGCTTAATTTGGTTTTGAGTGCATTGCGCTTGCAGAGAGACTCCGCCCACACACTCTTCTGATTGGCTGTGAGTTTTGCTTAATTTGGTTGCGAGTGCAGTGCACTTACAGAGAGACTCCGCCCACACACTCTTCTGATTGGCTGTGAGTTTTGCTTAATTTGGTTGCGAGTGCAGTGCACTTACAGATAGACTCCGCCCACACTCTCTTCTGATTGGCTGTGAGTTTTGCTTAATTTGGTTGCGAGTGCAGTGCACTTACAGATAGACTCCGCCCACACTCTCTTCTGATTGGCTGTGAGTTTTGCTTAATTTGGTTGTGAGTGCAGTGCACTTGCAGAGAGACTCCGCCCACACACTCTTCTGATTGGCTGTGAGTTTTGCTTAATTTGGTTTTGAGTACAGTGCGCTTGCAGAGAGACTCCGCCCACACTCTCTTCTGATTGGCTGTGAGTTTTGCTAAATTTGGTTGCGAGTGCAGTGCACTTACAGATAGACTCCGCCCACACTCTCTTCTGATTGGCTGTGAGTTTTGCTTAATTTGGTTGCGAGTGCAGTGCACTTACAGATAGACTCCGCCCACACTCTTCTGATTGGCTGTGAGTTTTGCTTAATTTGGTTGCGAGTGCAGTGCACTTACAGATAGACTCCGCCCACACTCTCTTCTGATTGGCTGTGAGTTTTGCTTAATTTGGTTGTGAGTGCAGTGCACTTGCAGAGAGACTCCGCCCACACTCTCTTCTGATTGGCTGTGAGTTTTGCTAAATTTGGTTGCGAGTGCAGTGCACTTACAGATAGACTCCGCCC
The DNA here is from genome assembly GCF_029890125.1 of Rhinichthys klamathensis goyatoka. Lineage (NCBI taxonomy): Eukaryota > Metazoa > Chordata > Actinopteri > Cypriniformes > Leuciscidae > Rhinichthys > Rhinichthys klamathensis. The sequence continues at coordinate 184,632 of NW_026607107.1, read as the reverse complement.
ACACACTCTTCTGATTGGCTGTGAGTTTTGCTTAATTTGGTTTTGAGTACAGTGCGCTTGCAGAGAGACTCCGCCCACACTCTCTTCTGATTGGCTGTGAGTTTTGCTTAATTTGGTTGTGAGTGCAGAGCGCTTGCAGAGAGACTCCGCCCACTTTCTCTTCTGATTGGCTGTGAGTTTTGCTTAATTTGGTTGCGAGTGCAGTGCGCTTGCAGAGAGACTCCGCCCACACTCTCTTCTGATTGGCTGTGAGTTTTGATTGATTTTTTTCAGGGTCAACTTGCTTGTTCCTGGACATGTCTGCTTATGACACAGTGTCACATAAAAAAGACAGAAATAACATTTGTATAACATAATGGGAGAAGTTCTTATAAGATATTTTTGTTGGTTTTGCTTTTATTTCTGCATTGTGGTTTGATCTTTGATGCAGCTCTCACTTCCCTCCATGCCAGGTGTTTTCCATTGTGGTGTTTGCCTCCATAACCGCTGAAGGTTACGTGAACGTCTCGACGGAACCCGACGTGAAGTGTGTCTTCAACGGGAACGACGGAGTGTGTCGTTACGGTGTGGGAATCGGCGTCATCGGATTCCTGGAGTGTATAGGCTTCCTATTGGCTGATGCTCTCCTGCCGTCCATGAGCAGCGCTCAGGAGCGCAAGTACGTCGTGCTGGCGGATCTGGGCTTCTCAGGTGAGGCCGACCTCTGGGTTTCAGTTTCACCTCTAAAGGTTCTCCAGAAATGATTACAGCTCACATGGACACCAGAAGCAACAAATAGTTCTGTATTATGAATTTTTAAAGGGATAGTTGACTTTGAAATTAATTTTTGGTATGTTTTAGCTTACCTCAAGGGCATCCAAGATGTAGGTGTCTTTGTTTCCGCAGTATTTTCAATTTTGATATTTTTAGGTCAAACCGTTCTTGTCTGTCAGTCATATAATGCAGGTCTATGGTCACCACCTCAAAGAGCATGACCAGAGAAGTCCAAATTAATCATGATTTAATGACTCGTAAATGTAAGTACACATTGATGGCCTAAGACACGAAACGAGCGGTTTGTGTGAGAAAACGAACAGTATTTATATCGTTTTTACCTCTTGTAAACACAGCCACGTCCAAGTGATCTGAGGGCGCCGGCGCTTCGGTCTGGGCAAGCGCCGGAAGTGAAAACTCACCACTCCCGGATGAGTTCGCGCGAGCATACGTAATTGTTTTCTTTTACAACGGTTTAAACATCAGCGCAAATTAGTACCATTTTAATTAGCCGTCTTACGCCGGCGCTTCGGTCTGTGCGTTACAAGAGGTAAAAACGATATAAATACTGTTCGTTTTCTCACACAAACCGCTCGTTTCGTGTACGCTGGCGTTCGGGAACACACTCGTGTGTAAATTAGCATAAAATAGGTGGATGGAAAGAGCTAGAGAAGATCTCCAAGGTTTAGTTTGTAGGATCGGCTGTCGTGTGTGTCAGTGCATGTTTGCATCGGTCACCCTGAGAACAATCACAGTCGTGTGTGTGTGTGTGTGTGTGTGTGTGTGTGTGTGTGTGTGTGTGTGTGTGTGTGTGTGTGTGTGTGTTCAGTGTCTGAGGTGTTCCTCTGTGGAAACTGTGGTGCGTTTACACACGACCTGTTCTTGTAGCATCATCAGTTTCAGACGAACTGCCTGTAAATGTCCTGTAAAAGTGAAACGCTGTGGTTTCTGCACCGGCGTCTTCCTGTGCGAGTGGGTAGGATGTCAAAAGTTTGTTTAAAAAATGTATACCAGGGGTCATTAAATTTAACTAAAACAAACCATAAAAAACATTTTTGTTAGAACAAGTTCTCATTTACAGACACACACACACACACACACACACGTATACATTTTAGAATATAAGTTATATATGCTTATGATATATAGCTTATATCATATTCAGCAATGATGCATTGAATTGATCAAAAGTGACATTTATAATGTTACAAGAGATTCTATTTCAAATAAATGCTGTTCTTTTGAACTTTCTATTCATTGAAGAATCTTGAAAAATAAAATGTGTCACGGTTTCCATAAAAATACTAAACTGTTTTCAACACTGATAATAATCATAAATGTGTCTTGATCATCAGATCCTCATATTAGAGTGATTTCTGAAGGATCATGTGACACTGAAGACTGGAGTAATGATGCTGAAAACTCAGCTTTGATCACAGGAATAAATTACACTTTACTGTATATTCACATAGAGAACAGCTGATTTACACTGGAGTAATATTACACTGTTTTACTGTATTTATGATCAAATAAATTCAGCTTTGAGCAGAAGAGACTCTTTCAGAAACATTAAAAAATCATATTCCATATATATAATTTTTTTTCTTCTTCTGTGAAACAATAACATGAGGCTGAACAAATGACAGAATGTTTTTTATATGTTAAATATTGAAAATAAAGCCATACAAATATTTTGGTTTCTTGAGATAAATTAAACGTAAACTGAAATATAATAAAATGTAAAAAAGGCAACATTTCACATTTTTATTTAGTCTAACATGATGTATAAAAGGATAAATATCATGAAAGTCTGGCTTTCTCCGTGTGTGAGTGCTGTCATCCGGCGCTTCTACGTGCTCACTAAAGCTCATTTGCATTTAAAGCGACACACACAAACGGAGCGTTTTTTCTCACACCCAAAACGGGGCAAATTTGACAAGATATAATAAATTATCTGATATTTTGAGCTGATATTTCACACACACATTCTGGGGACGCCATAGATTTATATTACATCTTGTGAAAAGGGGCGTAATAGTCACCTTTAAAGCTGTATGTGTGATTGTGAATGAAACATCACTTCCTCTGATCAGGTGCCTGGACTTTCCTGTGGTTTGTGTGTTTCTGTCTCACGGCCGATCAGTGGACGAAGACCCTCGACACGAGCGGCATCCCTACAGACGGTGCCCACGCCGTCATCGCCTTCTCCTTCTTCTCCATCGCGTCCTGGGTGAGTGTGTGTGTGTGTGAGAGAGTAAGTGTGTGTGTGAGAGAGTAAGTGTGTGTGTGAGAGTGTGAGTGAGAGTGTGTGTGAGTGAGAGTGTGTGTGAGTGAGACTGTGTGTGAGTGAGAGTGTGTGTGAGTGAGAGTGTGTGTGAGTGAGAGTGTGTGTGAGTGAGAGTGTGTGTGAGTGAGAGTGAGAGTGTGAGTGAGAGTGAGAGTGTGAGAGTGTGTGTGAGTGAGACTGAGTGTGTGAGAGTGTGTGAGAGTGTGTGAGAGTGTGTGAGAGTGTGTGAGAGTGAGTGAGAGTGTGTGAGAGTGTGTGAGAGTGAGAGTGTTTGTGTGTGTGTATGTGAGAGTGTGTTTGTGAGAGTGAGTGTGTGTGTGAGTGAGAGAGTGAGTGTGTGTGAGTGAGAGTGTGTGTGTGTGATTGAGAGTGAGTGTGTGTGTGAGAGAGTAAGTGTGTGTGTGAGAGTGTGTGTGAGTGAGAGTGTGTGTGAGTGAGAGTGTGTGTGAGTGAGACTGAGTGTGTGAGAGTGTGTGAGAGTGTGTGAGAGTGTGTGAGAGTGTGTGAGAGTGTGTGAGAGTGTGTGAGAGTGTGTGAGAGTGTGTGAGAGTGTGTGAGAGTGAGTGAGAGTGTGTGTGAGTGAGACTGAGTGTGTGAGAGTGAGTGAGAGTGTGTGAGAGTGTGTGAGAGTGAGAGTGTTTGTGTGTGTGTATGTGAGAGTGAGAGTGTGTTTGTGAGAGTGAGTGTGTGTGTGAGTGAGAGAGTGAGTGTGTGTGAGTGAGAGTGTGTGTGTGTGATTGAGAGTGAGTGTGTGTGTGAGAGAGTAAGTGTGTGTGTGAGAGTGTGTGTGAGTGAGAGTGTGTGTGAGTGAGAGTGTGTGTGAGTGAGAGTGTGTGTGAGTGAGAGTGTGTGTGAGTGAGACTGAGTGTGTGAGAGTGTGTGAGAGTGTGTGAGAGTGTGTGAGAGTGTGTGAGAGTGTGTGAGAGTGTGTGAGAGTGTGTGAGAGTGTGTGAGAGTGAGAGTGTGTGTGTATGTGAGAGTGAGAGTGTGTTTGTGAGAGTGAGTGTGTGTGTGTGTGTGTGAGTGAGAGAGTGAGTGTGTGTGAGTGAGAGTGTGTGTGTGTGAGTGTGCCTGTGAGAGTGAGTGTGTGTGTGATTGAGAGTGAGTGTGTGTGTGTGTGTGTGTGTGAGAGAGAGTAAGTGTGTGTGTGAGAGTGTGAGTGAGAGTGTGTGTGAGTGAGAGTGTGAGAGTGTGTGAGTGAGAGTGTGAGAGTGTGTGTGAGTGAGAGTGTGTGAGAGTGTGTGAGAGTGTGTGAGAGTGTGTGAGAGTGTGTGAGAGTGAGAGTGTTTGTGTGTGTGTATGTGAGAGTGAGAGTGTGTTTGAGAGAGTGAGTGTGTGTGTGATTGAGAGTGAGTGTGTGTGTGTGAGTGTGTGTGCCTGTGAGAGTGAGTGTGTGTGTGTGTGTGTGTGAGAGTGAGAGTGAGTGTGTGTGCCTGTGAGAGTGAGTGTGTGTGTGTGAGAGTGTTGGTGTGTGTGTATGTGAGAGTGAGTGAGTGTGTGTGAGAGAGTGAGTGTGTGTGTGTGTATGTGAGAGTGAGTGAGTGTGTGTGTGTGTGTGTGTGAGAAAGTGAGAGTGAGTGTGTGTGAGTGAGAGATTGTGTGTGTGTGTGTGAGTGTGCCTGTGAGAGTGAGTGTGTGATTGAGAGAGTGAGTGTCTGAGTGTGTGTGTGTGTGAGTGAGAGTGAGTGTGTGTGCCTGTGAGAGTGAGTGAGTGTGTGTGTGTGTGTGTGTGTGTGTGAGAGTGTTTGTGTGTGTGTATGTGAGAGTGAGTGAGTGTGTGTGAGAGAGTGAGTGTGTGTGTGTGTATGTGAGAGTGAGTGAGTGTGTGTGTGTGAGAAAGTGAGAGTGTGTGTGTGTGTGTGTGTGTGTGTGTGAGAAAGTGAGAGTGTGTGTGTGTGTGTGTGTGTGTGTGTGTGTGAGAAAGTGAGAGTGTGTGTGTGTGTGTGATACAGCCGTCTGAATGAACTGAGGATGTATGAGGAAATCAAGTCATGAGAAACCTTGGCTACTGGTGCTCTTCGCTTATCGGTCAAAAATTACCGAATTTATTTATTGCAAATATATGAAATGAATGTACTATATTTTATTTTGATAATGTTTTTTATTTAATATTTTTTATTTTTATGGTACTACATTATATATACACTGGATTTATAATCCATTTATTCACGTTTTGAGCATAGACCTGAACATTACCTTTCCAACTTAAACTGGTAAATCTTAAATCGGACTGAAGTTTGATCTCTTCTCAGAGATGACACTCGGCAGATTATTGCTGAAGTGAAAACAGTTTAAAAATGTGAACTTAAAAAAAGTAACAGAATTTTACATATACTGTTATGAAAAATGCACACAAATACTATTATACATTTTTATATGAAATCTATATTTTCAAAAACACGTTTTACTCAAAAAAAAAACTGCAAGAAAATCAAAGGCATAAACCTAAACAAGTGTGTGTTCTGCATGTGAGCTGATCTCTCAGTGAACGAGCGTCAGTGAGTGTGTGTTCGGCTGCAGTTCCACACGCCTCCACTAGAGGAACTTCGTCTCACATTCATTTTCAATGCGTAATTTTTGACACGCGAGAAGCACAAGTGGGACTATTTTTTCAGGACCATTAAACCTTTTCAAATCATGTCCATGATTTTTGTGTTCACACAGCAAGTGCCAAAACCTTCACCAAGTTTCCTTCCATTGCGATGAAGTAAAAAAAAAAACGTACAAATTTTTCGTTCAAAAATGGCCGAAGAGCACCAGAGGGTTAACCGATCCCTTACAGTCGAATCTCTCGTCCTCAGGGAGCGTTGACTTACTTCGCTCTGGTGAGGTTCCGTCAGGGCGTTGGAGACGTGAGCCGGAGTTACGCCGATCCGCCAACTGACATCACTTCCCCTTATGCTCCGCCCACTGACATCACTTCCCCTTATGCTCCGCCCACTTACCCGTCCTTCCAGAACACCGGGCCAGACGTGTACCAGCAGCCGCCATTCATCCCGAACCCCGACCCGTCCGACCAGAACCGGTACCAGCCGCCCGTCTACTGACAAGCCCCGCCCACAGCAAAGCCTCGCCCACTGACAAGCCCCGCCCACACGACACCCGGGTCACGTGACGCCTCGGATGTGGGAGGAGCCTCGGCTGGCGGCCAATAGGAGTCTGACTGTGCTTTTACAATGTGGCCATAAATGTGTAAATAGTGTTTTCTTCTGTAGAGTTGAGATTTGCACTGATGAGCTGGAATAAAGTGAAGCCGATCTGTCGCTCACTCCTGGAATCACAGCAGTGTTTTTGTGTTTTGTTAATGAGTGGGAATGTGGCGGAACAAAAAGATCCTCAGAAACATGTGATTCACTGGAGACGAAGCGGCCGCTAAAGGCTGTAAGGTCAGGTGTGATGCTTTTGTTTGTGTGTGTGGACCCACAGAAACACACTGATGCTGGTTTATCTGTCCGGACTCGTGTTCTCCTGCTGGTCTGGTTCTCCTGTGGAAACTGGTTTCTGCCACGGTATTAAGAAAAAATCTCACATTTGACTTTTTTTCTCAGAATTACAAGTTATAAAATCCAAGATATTCTCAAGCTTTCAAAGGTTTGGGGCCCGTAAGAGTCTCTTCTGCTCACCGAGGCTGCGTTTATTTGAACAAAAATACAGTAAAAAGTCAAATATTATAAAATCATCTGTTTTCTATGTGAATATACATTAAAGTGTAATTTATTCCTGTGATCAAAGCTGAGTTTCAGCATCATTACTCCAGTCTTCAGTGTCACATGATCCTTCAGAAATCACTCTAATATGAGGATCTGATGATCAAGAAACATTTGATTATCAATATAATTTTTTTGGAAACATACATTAAGATTCTTTGATGACTGGAGAGTTCAAAAGAACAGCATTTTCTGAAAAATTAATTTGTAACAATTTTTTAACTGTCAATTTAAGGCGTCCTAGATGAATAAAAATATTAAATTTTGTAAAAAAAAAAAAAATCCTAAACTTTATTAATAACTCAGTTCAGAGAAAATAAAAAGCTTTCTAATTAGTTTTATGCCATGGCAGAAACGAGCTTCTATAATATACAGCAACATTTACATTAATACATCAGGATTGTTTTTGAATAATTTCAATTTTGTTTTGAATTATTTATTGTTTGTGTGGTTTGCATGCAGTTCACATGTTTTCACTGCATTTACATTTTGTATATTTTCAGGTTACAGGCGTTTTCTCTGAATAACCAGATTACAGTCATTTCTATTGTACTTACAAACAAAAACACTGGTGTGCATTTCTAAATTAAAACAAACAAGTCTTTGATTGAGAAATGTCATTTTTATTAACATGCATCTGTTGAATTAAAACTAACTTCTCATGTAACAAATTCCTAGTGAGCAGAAAATGTTTAATGTAAAAAAACAAAACAATTTGAATCCTAATAAAACATCACTTCCATGGCAGTGTTTCAGGATGTCAGCTGGTCTCGTTAGACAAATTTAAATAGTTTAAGATCATTTATATTAAAATACGTTCAAAGGATGTGAAGATACAAACAATATTTTGCTGGATCAAGAAGTTAAAGTTATTTACAGGAAATCAACAGCAGAAGGCACACACACACACACACACACACACACTAAGTGCTCAGGTCGTAACAGCCGTTCAGAGGTGAAGGGAAGAGAAGAGCTTGCGTGTCGCGCCGTGATCCACAGGTTTCCCTGACGTCACGTGATGTGGAGGCGTCTCGTCTCGCATCGGGTCTCGGTTCTCTTTACTCGTCATCAGATCTCCGTAACACATCCGACACGCAGCGTGATATTTATCAGAGCCGCCGATCACCTCCACCTGAGGAGGACAACGAATAAGGGTGTCGCTATAGATCACAATACACAAGTGCAACAACAACAACAACAACATGTATCGTGGATAGTTCACCCAAAATGAAAAAATGTCTGTGTGAGAAAGAGTTTCAGTGTCATTATATATTGAATATAGTGTATAATAATGCAATGGGGGAATATTTGTGGGTCCTGATAATGCTAAATGTCTGATGTTACCAGTAAAAAGTGGCTTACATTATTTTTTAATAAATCTAGTCAGTGAAATGAGCATATTCAACTAAAATAATTCTGTTTTCAGCTTCAGAATCATGAATATGTGTATTCTGGTGTCTCTATTGTCCTGTGCTTTGGGTTTCAGCACCAAGTCCAAGTCATTTACACACCGAATTTAGCATTTTTAATCAACAGTAAAAAAGAAAAAAAAGTTTCTTGGAGTATCGCTATAATATCATATCGTGATATATAATATCTATGTGATATGTATGGAATCGTGACATGAGGGCATCGTTACACCGCTAGAAGCCGTGAGAGCTCAGATCTTCTCAGTTCACTAAACTTCATTTTAAGGCAACGGGTTTACTCAATTTAAAAAAAGTAAATAATCTTCATGCTTTATCTAAAAGATTTAAGTAATGTGGAATTGTCAAGTGCACATAACTTATTTTTTCAGTTAAGCTTAAAGATTATTTACTTAAAAAAAAAAAAAAAAAAGTAAACATGTTGCCTTAAAATTAAGTAAGTGAACGGAGCACTTTTTACAGTGCAGGATGAGGATGTGACACTGATCGCTTCTGCTGTGAAAGTGTGTGAGAGAGAGAGAGAGTGTGTGTGTGTGTGTGTTGTTGACCTTTCTCAGAGCCCTCTTTAAAGCACTGCGGTGTGTGTGTGTGTGTGTGTTCACCTCTTTCTCAGAGCCCAGTCTCTTGGTGTAAGCGGTCTCTTTAAAGCACTGCAGTGTGTGTGTGTGTGTGTGTGTGTGTGTGTGTGTACCTCTTTCTCAGAGCCCAGTCTCTTGGTGTAAGCGGCCTCTTTAAAGCACTGCAGTGTGTGTGTGTGTGTGTGTGTGTGTGTACCTCTTTCTCAGAGCCCAGTCTCTTGGTGTAAGCGGCCTCTTTAAAGCACTGCATGCACACGGCGTTCAGCTTCACCACACTCTCCGCCAGAGGAACCAAATTCAGGATGTTCCCGAAGGGCTGCGCACACAAGGGTCAAAGGTTAGCAACATCGCTCAGAGAATAATACATATGTAAAATGATCAAATGTATATATTAATAAATATAACAAACTATAACATTTAAAATGAAACAGCATTATTTAGGATGAGAAAGCCTAGATTGATTATTGCATTATAAATATACTTTATTCTTATGAAATGACCCGAGATAAACTATAGTCGCAGTCAGACGCTTTATACGTGTGCTAGAAACTTTCGATCTCAGTGGCACCAGTGCTGTGTGCAAAAAAAGTTAAGGTGCAGCCCTGAATATACAGGGCCGTAGCTAGAGGATTCGGGGCCCCCTGAAAAAATATTGATGTGGGCCCCCACCACCCTCCACCAATATCATATACTGTACAATAGATGAACATGGAGACCCACATATAACAGAAGATGGTGATGTTGTTGTAAAACCTTTATTTTAAAAGTTAAATGTTTATATAAAAATTACAACTAATAAAAAAAACAAGAAATTGTTAAATAATAATAAAACCAATTTTTAAAAAGTAATACATTTTTTTCCCCATCAGTCTGTTATAATTCATAAATCAAAAAGTAAACATTTAAAAAATTGACAAGAATGCAGTCTAATTAAAAAAATAAAAGCATTCATTGCCTTATTTTTTAATAAAGAGAATATGGAACTGGTAATATTATTAAATAAAGCGAATACATTTATTCATTCAAGTGCAGTGTGTTGTATTCGTGTTTTCTCGATGTTTTAAATATCATCAGCCGGCAGGTCAGATGCATAATGCAATGCGTCGTGACTCGTGTAATTTTTTTTTAAAACTCTATTTTCAATAGTGTAAAAAGACAGGAATTAGACCACGTAATCATTCGGTCGATTGCGGCGCGCACCGATAATAAAAAATGACTGTACACGGCAGACTGTAGACGGAAGCTTTCTAATTCCCAGTGAAATAACATTATATAACCGGTCTTTAAGAACGTCTTGATCGACTGGGATACAACCACTCTCCTTGCCTCCCTCTGCGTCTTTTCCTGGCATTTCTGGTTCCCTGATTTATGTTTTCTTTTCCCCGACATTTTTCAGTCAGTCAGTCTCCTGCTCTTCCACCAAGTTCATCGTTATCTTCAGGCTGCCGCCTCAACTCTGATTGGTTCTGTTCACGAGCTGGGGCGGGACTTACAATTTTATTGGGTCCATCTGATGTTTGTCACTGACTCTGACTGAATAATTAATACATACTTTAGGTCGGACTAAACCATTTTTATGGAGGTAAGAGAAGCACATATTTGGAAAAATATTTACCCAAATTGCACGTTTTTGTGGTTTTCATTTAAATCTCAGGCATACAACTAATATAAATTATTAATTTAGAATTATTCATACAACAGGGGCCTAAATAGAATAACTGCTGGATTTTGTGGGGGCCCTGGGCAGCGGGGGCCCCTATAATTGTCACCACCTTTCACCCCACTAGCGATGGCCCTGTATATATATATATTAAGGGTGCTCCGATTGATCGGTCGCCGATCATAATCGGCCGATAATTGCTTTGGGATGTGTGATCGGCGGTCTCTATAAAGGCCGATCCAGAAAAGCCGATCAGATGACGCAAAACTCGCGAGACAATTTTTTTACGCCTGGTAAAAATGGCTTCACCGGTCTGGCAATTCTACAACAGGGCTCTCAAGTGTCAAGCATTGAGTCAAGCGTGAGAAATACAATGTGTGGCGGGAGAGCGTGACAGAAGACCGAAATGAGTGACTGTCACGCTCTCCCGCCACACATTGTATTTCTCACGCTGAAAAACTATTTGTAATATATTTAATATGCCGCAGCGCCCAAAACTCTGGCCGCGCCGCTCTCACTGTGGAACCGGGATGAATCAAGCGCGTTTCCTCTGGTGTTGTTCGTCGAGCTACACAATAGCCAATCAGAAAATAGCACTATTGTATCTGGGTAAGATTTAACGCAACAACCAATGACAAAAATGTATCCAACCCCCCCTCCCCGTGCGTCCGTCAAATCACTCGTACATATTTTTTTCTCTCATCAAAACTGAATATGTTCATCAGCGGTTACAGTTATATCAAGCAAGGATACTTTTGTGTTTTATTATGTGATTACACCGGAATGAATAGAGTCCGCAACGGCGATAGATTGAAGCGCGTCCGAGTGAAGACTGCGCGAGGCACAGAGCACTGTATCCATGACACTGATCGCCACGGCAACGAGCGCGCAGCTGGAGTTCAAAAACACATTTTAGCGCTAGATTTCTTATTTAATAGCGAACTAAATGATTGATCTGCTAGTTAACTGAAGATGTTTTATTTATTTATATTAGGTACATGGTGGGACAGACTTCACTGGATCTAAAAAAAAAAAATCAATCTAACCATAGATGTGTCCAGTAGTGGTGGCTTTCTTAATCTGTTTAAAATAATTTTGCAAGGGTCACACACACACACACACACACACACACACACACACACACACACACACACACACACACACACACACACACACACACACACACACACACACACAGCTGTGTTTTTGTGATATATGAGGACATTCCATAGGCGTAATGGTTTTTATACTGGACAAACTGTATATTCTATCCCCCTACACTGCCCCATCCCTAAACCTACCCATCACAGGAGACATGCTGCATTTTTTACATTTTTAATAAAACACTGCTTAGTGTGTTTTTAAAGCCATTTGAAATATGAGGACTCAGGAAATGTCCTCATTTTTCCGAGTGTCCTCATTTTAAAGGTGTGTTATCATAAAAATGTCCTCAGTTGTCATGAAAACAAGAACACACACACACACACACACACAGGTTTTTCTACCTCTCTCTTCCTCTCTAAATGCCCACAAAATCTGACTAAGCATCCCAGAAAAAAGCAAAGTTATAGATACAGATATGGAAGTTGTTAGTTTTGTTGTTGCTGTGCACTTTACTACCGGTGGTCCTTTAAGTGTATTAGAAAAACTGATGGCTGACTGACTCAAAACATTATTTTGGCTATAGCCTTTTTTGTTGCTGTTTTTAGTTTAAAGTAGTCTAAAGCTAAATTTAAAGACTCAGATGTTCTGTCTTTTATTTATTTTATTTTATATTCTACAGGAAAGTTGTATGTCAAGCCCTAAGCTGCTCCCAATAACTAAGCTGCTATGTTAATACATGTTGCTTGCAAATAAATACACAGGTGTCAATTCATTATGCATTGTCTCTCTTAAATGTAATACTTAATGTACATTGTTGTTAAATATAGTTTAATAAATAATGCTACATGATAAAAAGAAGTCTTCAAATAGACCCTGTAATCGGTATCGGGTGATACAGCTTCCAGTAATCGGCAATCGGCCCCAAAAATCCTGATCGGAGCATCCCTAATATCTATATACACACACCTTTCTCTGGAAGGTCCCATCGAGCGCTGCCACTATGATGGTTTTCCCCATGTTGGCCATCTCTTCACAGAACTCAACGGTGTCTGGAAACTGCAAAACCCAAAGATCTGAATTATTGAAGAACTCATAAAGCATAACATGAGACTGAGAACGTCATAATGATGGACACGTACAAACTGTCCCTCGTCGATGCCGATCACACACGCCTGGAGAGCCCGAGACCGAACATCATGCAGAAGACTAGCAGGAACAGCCTCCATCATACTCCTGCACACACACACACCAGTTACACACACACACACGTTACCCCTGAACACAGGAACACACACACACACACACACCAGTTACACACACACACACACACACGTCTGGAGAGCCCGAGACCGAACATCACGCAGAAGACTAGCAGGAACAGCCTCCATCATACTCCTGCACACACACACACACACACACACACACACACTCACACACATCAGTTATACACACACACGTCCAGCGCTTCTTACATGTCATGTGTGGCCATGCCCGTCTGAGAATAGCGAGTGTCTTTGGCGTATTTGATGAGCAAACAGGAATACTGGGCGACCTGGAACCTCCTCACACGCCTCATCAGCTCCGTGCTGGACACACACACACACACACTTTTAATACATCAGGAGTGTCACTGGTTTGAACTAAACTTCATATACATCACAAGAAAGCGACACTAGAGTCTCACAGACCGTGATATGAAGAGTGATCACATCGCGTGTGTTTCAGCGGATTCTCCAACAATTAAACCCAAAAAATGACGTGCTATTATTATAAACACAGCTTGTGACGTCAGGAACAGCTAAACTAAAAAAAAAACTAGGATAGTATTTACATAAAAGTATTTACAGTGGGAGTCTTTGTTGCGAGGGTCAGTGAACACACACACACACACACACACACACACACACACACACTGTAACTGGTCTCGCGCCTGCATCTGCATTTGGCGCCATTCCGCTGAACCAAAACATAGTTTACCAGAGTTTTACCGTCATAATTCATATATCATGCCTGTAGTGAGGATTTATTCGCTCACCTTTTTCCTGAGAACATCGGTCCGAAAATAATCTGAGAAAATGACAAAGAGATATTGATGTCATTAATATTTACATTTACAAAAGCTTCAAATCCACAACAAAAACGTAAAAAAAAGTGCACCGGTCACGCACCTGGATCTGTCCTGATGTCTTCCGCGGGGAATTGGGTAAAATCTTCGCCACATTCAAACAATCCATGTCTTTTGTCTGTGTTTCTTCTGTTTTATGGTTATCTCGACATACAGTGCGACTTACAGCAGGATTTGAACGTCCCGCCACCGCCAGTTTGTCGTTTTATAGTTCCTGCAGCGTCACGTTCTTCAGGACCAATCATGATCGAGGGCGCGCGCATCAGTGAACACATCTGCAAATCAAAATGAGCGCTGATGAGCTCCTGTGATTTGATTGGTTGCCGCCTATCCAGTATGTTTCTAAATTACTGACGTCACAGCGGGGGAAGTTCCTCGGCATGAGGAAGCGTTCAGGCGGGAATGTAAACAAAAGTGCTTTAGAAATAAAGAAAATGAATAAAGAGTGCATTAAGTGGGTACAAAACTGCTCTTTTGTTGTCTAAATTTGGTTAGCGTTTAATACCCACCAATCCAGTATAATTATGGGCCAAATTACGGTTGAATGAACGAAGCAAACACGTGACTTCCACATTGTGACGTGTTTTAAACTATAGGTGTGTTCGACATCGGCTGCGGCTGGATGTAAGCGATCGGCGAGAGTAGCCGCGTGCAGGCGGAGAGGAGCTGCAAACGGAGACGTGAAGTCGGACACTTTCTGGTTCCCGTAGTGACCGCTCGTGGTGTTTGTATACTTTACCACAGCTGAAGTGAAATAAATTCAATATTTGCCAAATGCACAGATGTTTCAGACACATTGTCATTCAATACTTTATGTACTGCTTCATACTGCATCTGTTTGAACAAGAATAAAGTTCAAAATAGCCACTATCAATGAAGTGCAGTCGACGTTTTTTAATCACTTTTATTTTGATAAACATAACACAATATAGCCTAACATCACGACTACATGAAAAGAGTGTTTACTGTTATAAAAAACTGATTTGTGTGAACTAAAGGTGTGAGAATAAACACGAAACGCACGTGATCGTTGTCATGCGGTGAATCCGGCCAATCGTGGAACAGCTGTGTCGTCATCAGAGCTCGTGCAGCCCAGAGCAGCCGCTCTTCAGAAGCTGCGCTGGCTGACGCCCGTTTCACACATACTCCGTTTGCAGTGCGTATGCGGTGCGTATTTTTTTCCGTACCCATGTTAACAGGTTAGAGCTTTCACACTGCACGCGGATGCGGTCCGTCGATCCGTTCCAGTTGCGGTGCGTATACAGCAGTGCAGAGATCGTTTCCGCACCGAGTCTATTTCTGCTGTGCTGCAAACGCTGAATTAAAGTGACAGCGCACGGTTCGTGGTCAAAATGAACACAGACTGACCTGAATATGTAGTAATATCACCATAAATGCATTTAATTCAATAAAATGTAGTAATCTCACCATAAATGTGTTTAATTAAATAAAATGTAACCATAAATGCATTTAATTAAATACTACTTTTTTCACAGTCATCTTTTTACTTTAAGACCGGGGTAAAGCAAAGAAAGCTACAATTTACTTCAACAAGGCCACATAATGAACGACACTCGTCTCATTCGTTTAGGTGGAAAAACAAGTTATTTGTGACATGCAAGATTTATTGTATACAGATTTGAATTATGCAAAAGAAAAGGTATGAGTCTGCTGTTTTTGTCAATTTTAAGTTTTAATTTAAAATGTTTGCGATTTTAATATAAGTACATGGTTAAATATGTTACCACTTGCTTGAGCAACTTAATATATAATCTAGGCCTATATAAAAGTAATGCATTGAATAATACGTTGTTTAAATTGTGTTTTAAACGTGAATAGGCCTACAAAGAGAATTGCACTGGAGGCAAAAACTTTTGCTGCTGATAACTTGATTTGATTGATGATTTTTTGAAATACAAATAGTGAGTAAATGTGTTTGTGGTACAGCCGCGGATCAGTTGCGCA
The DNA here is from genome assembly GCF_029890125.1 of Rhinichthys klamathensis goyatoka. Lineage (NCBI taxonomy): Eukaryota > Metazoa > Chordata > Actinopteri > Cypriniformes > Leuciscidae > Rhinichthys > Rhinichthys klamathensis. The sequence goes on along the minus strand of NW_026607107.1, from coordinate 169,026 downwards.
CTGCAAACGCACGCAGCATATGTGAAAGCACTATAGCGCGTGCTGCTCCTGTACCGCATACGCACCGCAACACGCACCGCATACGCACTGCACACGGAGTATGTGTGAAACGGGCGTGAGTCCTCCGGCTACTCTCGAATCGCTCTCGCGGTACTTTGATGGCATACGTCACAGTCACGTGGCGTCGGCGCTGTATCAAGTCGGACAAAATTTCTAACCGGCATGCACTGCTTCAAGTCTGCCGCCGATCGGTCTGCGCAGAGCTGCATGAAGTCGAACAAGCCTTATGATTTTAAAGCTTTTAATTATTGACCGTGTGTCAATAACACATGATGATATGAGGTTCCCTCACTTGTGCTGCAGTTTCAAAGGTCTAAACCAGCAGAAGATCATCATGAGCGACTGGAAGAAAATGAGCACAGATGTAAGTGTTTTTGTGTGTCAAATCAAAGATTGTTTATCAAATATAGTAACGGTTGATTGTGAAATGAGTCCATAAATTACTGAAAATTCATTCTGGTATAAGAGAAATATTTCAAGTGCCAATTTAAATTGTATTTATTTATTAATAACTATTTATGTTGTCAAATCGATTAATCACTATTAATCGCATTTAATATACATGTTTGTAAATGTGTGTATGTATGTATATATATATATATATATATATATATATATATATATATGCCTATATAAAACACACACACACATACATATGCAAGTATATACAAACTTGGATGAAATGTTAGATGCGATTTTGAAGCACTAGTAATTATAAAGAATTACATTTAATCACAAGTACTTGTGAAACTTCCTATCTTTGATCTAAAAACTGCTCATTTACATTATTATTACATAAAAAAAAATCTAAATTATGACATTAAAAAGTCATAATTGTGACATAAAAAATCAAATAGAATGATAATTTCGACATAATTTTGACTTTTTGTCATTTCAACTTTAGTCACAATTTTGAAATTTTATGTCATATTTATGACTTAGTATATTATTATTTGAATATTATATTATTATTATTTTTATGTCATAAAAAAGTTATTTTTAATGTGGTAGAAATGGGCTTCCATAGGGTATTATGTGCAATATATACTTTTTTTTTATTAGTATATGTAACTGAATGCAACAGTAAATGTTTCAAACATTACCTCACTAGGACTGTTTAATTCAGCCAGTTATCATCTGAGAAATAAATATGACTATTTTGCATTTTTAATTCTATAAAAACCCTAACTTTTAGTAGCCCAATAAAGAATAGTCAAGAAAGATGTGGAAAAATCACATCCGACTACCTGAGGTTAATTTATTACACTGGAAATGATAGAGTGCATTGCATATTAGTTAAATATAAATATAAAATAGATCATCTTGGAATTCCATACAAATCCACATATTGTGCACTGTATGCTTGTTTTTTTTGTGTGTTTTTTTGGGGATCACAGGGGATACATGTCATGTATCACACACACACACACGAAAAATAGGATAAGAAACTCGAGGTAGAGCAACGCAATAAAGTACATTTTCAAACAAGATACAGTAAGAGATAGTCTACTAAAATAATGGATTCATAAAACATTTAAAGCAATAGAAATTAAACATATAATACATTAATAAAAATAAATAGAAATAAAATAATCTCTTAAAAAATTATCTTGAGGAAATCAGGAGATTATTATATTAAATATTTACGAGAGCAACGCTATTGCTAGTATGTGTTATAATGACAGAGTCCTGCCAGCAGGGGTCGCTGCGCGCGCACGAGTCTGCTCATCTGTGAGCTCGCGCTTCAGGACTCACTCAGAGTCACGTGTGTTCGACAGGAGCTCGCGCTTCAATACCATAATAGACAGTAAAGTTCAGTACTTGCTCAGTCACGTGTGTTCCTCAGGAGCTCGAGCTTCAGTACTCGCCGAGTCGCTGGTCACTCAGGATGTCCGCGGATGACGTCATCAGAGCCCACGTGGCCGCTTTAAAATCAGGTGAGCGCGTGTTTGTATCCTACAAAAACCTGTTTGTGTGTAAGGAGGAAGATTTTATTTAATTTCATTCATGAAACCCAGGGAAATACCTCATCTTCATCTGAATACACGTCACAGATGCTCCGAAGCAGCGTGTAAAAGAGCTTTGAGCACGTGACCTACATCTGTGACTGTTTACATGCGTTTTGGTCCAATAATACTGAATTTAGACGTGTGTGTGTGTGTGCAGGGACAGAGAAAGCTCGAGCTGTCACTCAGACTTTGATTGACGTGCCATACGGTGAAGGTGACAGAGAGAAACTGGATGTTTACCTTCCCTGCAGCTCCAGTCCAGGTGTGTTACAGTTATAATCAGTCTTGAATTACATCACAAATGTTATTTTTGTTTTATTCATATTTTAAATTAGTTTTTATTTTTATTTTGTCGTGTTTATTTTAGTTTAAACTCCCCCTGTAGTCAATTATTGTTTCCCTTTAAACTCATCTTTGATCACCAAAATTACATATTTTACCTTGAAAAAATGTCTTTATGCCTTAAACTATCTTGAATGTAACTCGACACCCTTGCCTCATTTAGTATGCGCGGTTCTATGAATATGCAGATGAGCCCCGCCTCCACTCACTCACTCAGCTCAGAGATCCACTGGTTGACGATCACACGTTGATCTGATTGGTTACAAGGTCGTTTGTGACGTCAGAAACACCAGCGATTTCAAACCGTGTGTTTGAGACTGTCTTTGGTTCACTGCAGTTTTAAGGAGGAAACTTGATTTTCAACATTTTAATTTCTAGTCATCAATTGGATAGAGACAGTAGTATTTACAATTGGAACTACATACTGTATATATATATATGGAGAGAGAGAGAGAGATATAGAATATAATTTTTTAGTATTTTTGTGTGAAATGTGATCAGGACGAGACGTGTTTGTTGTGAGTGTGTGTGTGTTTCTCTCATCATCAGGTCATTATTACTGACTCTCCGGCGCATGTGTTTCAGATCTGCCGCTGGTGATTTACTTTCATGGAGGTTACTGGCAGTTCCTCAGGTCTGATCCCTCGCTTCCTCCGTGACCGGGACATTTCCATGTGATCTCCACATCAAATATCATATATAATATATATATATATATAACTAGTGAGAACACATCGTTAAATCATAATAATTTTAAAATATGCAAGAAACGGCAAGCTCTCATTACGTCAACACTTTCTGTAGGAATAATCGTCCTGTTATGAATGAAACAACCATACATGCATTATAACTTAATCAGGCCAATAACTAAAACTCTTCCTTTTATTATACAAATGTCTACAGATTTATAAAACTTTTAAAAAACCATATAGATGCTGTTCATGGGACCGCAGAGACCATCTGCGAACCAACTATTGGCGAACCATTGCATTTTTCGAAACGATGATGTCATAACGAAGCCGAAGTCACGTGACTTTATATGAGCTCCGAATCACTGGTTCGAAACAAACGATTCAAACTAATTGTGTAACAGTAGTCATTTTAATTTAAATTCCAAATAAAACAAGCCATACAAAAAAATGTGGTTACTTAAAAATAAACATTGACTGATATTAAAACATGTAATTTGAAGTACTAAAATAACGAAAGCATAAATAAAAAATAAATAAATTATAAATATTTAATATATATAAATTAATTAAAAATAATAAAATATAATTTTATTGTTTCGTGTTTCGAAAGCGCCGACACTAATTGTGACATCTGGAATGTGAAACGCACTCAAGTAGTCGTTTTAATTTAAATTCCCAAAAAAGCCATAATTTTTTGTTACTTAAAAATAAACGCCGATTGAAATAAAACATGTAACTTGAAGTACTAAAATAACGAAAGCATATATATATATATATATAAATTTAAAAATAAAATAAAATGTAAAAACTTTTTTTTTAATTACTAAAACTTAAAGCTTTAAATAAATGTAAAAATTAAAATTAAAAACTTTTTTTTAAATTACTAAAACTTAAAGCTTTAAATAAATGTAAAAATTAAAATGAAAAACTTTTTTTTTTAATTACTAAAACTTAAGCTTAAATTAAAATGAAAATATAAATGTAAATAATTCTAAATATGAATAAGCCCCATACGGGTATATCAGTGATGTTAACTCTGTGTGTGCCGGGTCCCAGTAAGGACGAGTCCGGGTTCCTGGCCCCGCCGCTGGTCCAGAAGGGCGTGGTCGTGGTCGCCGTGGGTTACAGCACCGCTCCTACAGGTACGACTGCAGAGGATCATGGGAAAATGATGTGTTTTGTATCAGTGCGTTCCAATTCGTTTACTATCCGTCCTAAATGCTATTCGAACGTAGAATTAGTACGTCCCAAATCGTAGTGTGGTGTTAAGTGTTCCACAGAGACCCGGATGGTCTACTATATCCGGTCAGAATCCGAAACGCAGATCCGTGAACACGCTAACGGCTAATATTACCCACAACCCATCGGGCGTTGGACGAGGATTCGATTAGAACTACAAACACGAGTGAAAAGTGTTAAACTACAAACATGGCGGACGTGTGAGTCCGGCGTTATGTAGAGGTTTAAATAAAGGGGTTTGAGTGATTAATTATCAGTATCTAACCTGACGAAAATGTATTTATTCAATGTTGTCCACATTATATGTCATTTGGGAACTTTTGTAAAGATATGTTTATCCATTTTAAACTTTTAAATGCATCATTATATTCAAATTGCAAACACGCGAGGAGAGTCTCCGCATGAGAGACCCGCGACGGCAGATCAAAAATTAGATTAGAAATTAAATTAGATTGAATGGAGGGTTTTAACCGAGAAAGATGATTGACAGGCCAGTTTAAGCACGTAACTAAGCAACAGAGCGTCCGTTAAAGATGACGAAGAAGTTCGTCCCAAAAGTTTTGCTATACACTCAAAAGTATGTTTTTTTTTTTTCACAAAAAGGTACAAACTTCAAGTAGGCGAATTGTGACGCAGTGTGTGTGTGTGTCTGTGTGTGTGTATGTGTAGGGAACATGGACCTGATGGTGTCTCAGGTGCGCAGGAGTGTGGCGTCCGTGATCCAGCAGTATTCGCACATCAGGTGTGTTCATGCGTCAGGTAGAGAGGTGGCTGATGGGACGCCTGTGCTCATGCTGTTCTCTGCTTCTCCAGCGGGCTCTACCTGTGTGGTCACTCTGCAGGAGCACACCTGGCCGCCATGGTCCTGTCCACCGATTGGTCCGAGTACGACATCTCCCCGCAAATCAAAGGTGTGGATATTAAACACCACTTTCTGTTGTATTTAGCCCTTATTTAGACACTAATATCCCTGTGAAGCCTGACGTATGTAATATATTTGCTAAATGGAAGAGTTTATTTACCCTTTAGACAAAATATATACAGGTAAAACTCGGAAAATTAGAGTATTGTGCAACAGTTCATGTATTTCAGTAATTCAAATTAAAAGGTGGAACTAATATATTTAGTATATATAACTATATACATATGCATGATCATACTTTTCTTTGGAAGCTTGTTTCCGCCACAGAATGAAAAATAAAAAAGGTAATTGCGACTTTTTATCTCACAATTCTGACTTTTTTTCTCACAATTGCGTGATATAAAGTCAGAATTGCGAGATATAAAGTCAGAATTGATTGATATAAAGTCAGAATTGATTGATATAAAGTCGCAATTGCGTGTTATAAAGTCAGAATTGATTGATATAAAGTCGCAATTGCGTGTTATAAAGTCAGAATTGATTGATATAAAGTCAGAATTGATTGATATAAAGTCGCAATTGCGTGCTATAAAGTCAGAATTGCGAGATATAAAGTCGCAATTGCGTGTTATAAAGTCAGAATTGATTGATATAAAGTCGCAATTGCGTGTTATAAAGTCAGAATTGATTGATATAAAGTCAGAATTGATTGATATAAAGTCGCAATTGCGTGCTATAAAGTCAGAATTGCGAGATATAAAGTCGCAATTGCGTGTTATAAAGTCAGAATTGATTGATATAAAGTCAGAATTGATTGATATAAAGTCAGAATTGATTGATATAAAGTCAGAATTGATTGATATAAAGTCAGAATTGATTGATATAAAGTCAGAATTGATTGATATAAAGTCAGAATTGATTGATATAAAGTCGCAATTGCGTGTTATAAAGTCAGAATTGATTGATATAAAGTCGCAATTGCGTGTTATAAAGTCAGAATTGATTGATATAAAGTCAGAATTGATTGATATAAAGTCGCAATTGCGTGCTATAAAGTCAGAATTGCGAGATATAAAGTCGCAATTGCGTGTTATAAAGTCAGAATTGATTGATATAAAGTCGCAATTGCGTGTTATAAAGTCAGAATTGATTGATATAAAGTCAGAATTGATTGATATAAAGTCGCAATTGCGTGCTATAAAGTCAGAATTGCGAGATATAAAGTCGCAATTGCGTGTTATAAAGTCAGAATTGATTGATATAAAGTCAGAATTGATTGATATAAAGTCAGAATTGATTGATATAAAGTCAGAATTGATTGATATAAAGTCAGAATTGATTGATATAAAGTCAGAATTGATTGATATAAAGTCAGAATTGATTGATATAAAGTCGCAATTGCGTGTTATAAAGTCAGAATTGATTGATATAAAGTCGCAATTGCGTGTTATAAAGTCAGAATTGCGAGATAAAAAGTCGCAATTGCGTGTTATAAAGTCAGAATTGATTGATATAAAGTCAGAATTGATTGATATAAAGTCAGAATTGATTGATATAAAGTCAGAATTGATTGATATAAAGTCGCAATTGCGTGTTATAAAGTCAGAATTGATTGATATAAAGTCAGAATTGCGAGATATAAAGTCGCAATTGCGTGTTATAAAGTCAGAATTGATTGATATAAAGTCAGAATTGATTGATATAAAGTCGCAATTGCGTGTTATAAAGTCAGAATTGATTGATATAAAGTCAGAATTGATTGATATAAAGTCAGAATTGATTGATATAAAGTCGCAATTGCGTGTTATAAAGTCAGAATTGCGAGATATAAAGTCGCAATTGCGTGTTATAAAGTCAGAATTGATTGATATAAAGTCAGAATTGATTGATATAAAGTCGCAATTGCGTGTTATAAAGTCAGAATTGATTGATATAAAGTCAGAATTGATTGATATAAAGTCGCAATTGCGTGTTATAAAGTCAGAATTGATTGATATAAAGTCAGAATTGATTGATATAAAGTCAGAATTGATTGATATAAAGTCAGAATTGATTGATATAAAGTCAGAATTGATTGATATAAAGTCAGAATTGATTGATATAAAGTCAGAATTGATTGATATAAAGTCGCAATTGCGTGTTATAAAGTCAGAATTGATTGATATAAAGTCAGAATTGATTGATATAAAGTCAGAATTGATTGACATAAAGTCAGAATTGATTGATATAAAGTCAGAATTGATTGATATAAAGTCAGAATTGATTGATATAAAGTCAGAATTGATTGATATAAAGTCGCAATTGCGTGTTATAAAGTCAGAATTGATTGATATAAAGTCGCAATTGCGTGTTATAAAGTCAGAATTGCGAGATAAAAAGTCGCAATTGCGTGTTATAAAGTCAGAATTGATTGATATAAAGTCAGAATTGATTGATATAAAGTCAGAATTGATTGATATAAAGTCAGAATTGATTGATATAAAGTCAGAATTGATTGATATAAAGTCAGAATTGATTGATATAAAGTCGCAATTGCGTGTTATAAAGTCAGAATTGATTGATATAAAGTCAGAATTGCGAGATATAAAGTCGCAATTGCGTGTTATAAAGTCAGAATTGATTGATATAAAGTCAGAATTGATTGATATAAAGTCGCAATTGCGTGTTATAAAGTCAGAATTGATTGATATAAAGTCAGAATTGATTGATATAAAGTCAGAATTGATTGATATAAAGTCGCAATTGCGTGTTATAAAGTCAGAATTGCGAGATATAAAGTCGTAATTGCGTGTTATAAAGTCAGAATTGATTGATATAAAGTCAGAATTGATTGATATAAAGTCGCAATTGCGTGTTATAAAGTCAGAATTGATTGATTGTAAAGTCAGAATTGATTGATATAAAGTCGCAATTGCGTGTTATAAAGTCAGAATTGCGAGATATAAAGTCGCAATTGCGTGTTATAAAGTCAGAATTGCGAGATATAAAGTCGCAATTGCGTGTTATAAAGTCAGAATTGCGAGAAATAAAGTCGCAATTGCGTGTTATAAAGTCAGAATTGATTGATATAAAGTCAGAATTGATTGATATAAAGTCAGAATTGATTGATATAAAGTCAGAATTGATTGATATAAAGTCAGAATTGATTGATATAAAGTCAGAATTGATTGATATAAAGTCAGAATTGATTGATATAAAGTCAGAATTGATTAATATTAAGTCGGAATTGCGTGTTATAAAGTCAGAATTGCAAGATGTAAACTATTCTGAGAGGAAAAATTTTTTCTTTTATTTTTCCTTAGAATTGGCCTGATAACTCGCAAATTGCGAGTTTATATCTCACAATTCTGAGAAAAGATTGTGAGAAAAAAACAATTGCGAGATACAAACTTTTTTTCTTGCAATTGCGACTTTATTTCTCAGAATTGCGACTTTATATCTTGCAATTGCGACTTTTTCAGAACTGCGACTTTATATCTTGCAATTGCGACTTTATCAGAATTGCGACTTTATTTCTCAGAATTGCGACTTTATTTCTCACAATTCTGACTTCATATCTCGCAATTGTGAGATAAAAAGTCGCGATTATTATTATATATTTTTTTTTATTCAGTGGCGGAAACAAGCTTCCATAAATTTCCGAAATTTCTGTGTTTAAAATCCTTTTTTTATTGATTTCATGTAATATTCTAATTTTCTGAGATTTTTAATTTGGGGTTTTCATAAGCTATAAGCCATAATCATCAAAATGATAATTTTTGCACAATTTTCTTAATTTTCGGGTTTCACCTGTATAGAAATAAATACGTTTGCATGTTTTTTTTCATTTTTTTTTTTCATATTTGATCCATCAGGCTTTTATGGCTCGTATAGACTCATATAGTGAGAATATGAAGGAAAAAACTGCTCAATTTTATTCAGAGACTCTGATATCGCTGATATTTAAATGCACTAAAAGTGATGAAATTCGGATGCTTGTAATGTAAATCATTGAGATCTTTATAGCAGATAAAATGCATATAAATAATATGTCTTAGTGAGATGATATTTAATTGCTTAGTTTTATGATCTGTAGTTTTAAAACTCAATACAACGATGATTTAGAGAAATAAACCTTCCTCAAAAGCCTGATGATCATATTTGATACTCATGATTTTTCTAATAAATGATGATTATGATCAGTAAACCTGCTTCAGTCCAGCTGAAATATTACTAATAATATCAGAGTTATTCTTGCGTTTACTTGATAAACTCAGTGTAGATTTGACACAGAAAGACTCGTGAAGCTCGAGCTGAAGGAGGACGTTTGTACAATTACACTGAGAGACTTTTACTGGATAAAAGAGTCTAAACTCTGTCACACACAGAAGGACTGGAGGAGAGTGTGTGAAAATATCATGTTGATCATTTAGAGGTGTGTATTAAATATAATACAGTGGTTTTAAAGCAGGGGTCTCAAACTCAACTTAACTGGGGGCCGCTGGAGGTAGAGTCGGGGTCAGGCTGGGCCGCATCAAGTATTCCACAAAAAATAGTATTCAAGTATTCCAAAAAAGGAGCACAACTGATCCAATCTTCTCAATATTTCTTATTAACGTTTCTTCTGAACTGTTCCTCTGAATTTGAACATTCCTTTCTGTACATGATTGGTTCTTCATGAGCTGTCCTTCTGACAGTTGAAGTTCATTTTACAAACTTTCTTTGTCTATAACACATATTTGTGATATTTATATTTGCTTATGTCCTTTTTATTTTCTTTATACGCAACACATTAATGATATTGAATGTTTTTTTTTTGGAAGGCACATTTCCTTTTATTATACTTAGAAAAACAATTATTGCTTTTGAAATGCAAATATTTGCAGTCATGTCTGCCCGTCTTATTGAATTCTTTCTACACATGTATAGTGTCTCAAATTACTGACTGCACAAATCAAAGCAAACCTTCTTATCAACCTGTTAGACACATATTACAAGCTCAAAGTGATTATTCTCACATTGTTTTAGAGCAGGGTCTCTCTCCAACACGTCGCTCGTGAGCTATCAATAGCTCGTGGCCTGATTGGTGGTAGCTCGCCAAGGGGCCGTTCACATATTGCGCTCGCATATTTTGCGCGCTCAAGTTCGTTATTGCTCATGATTGAAGCGACACGCTCATTTTTTCCAGGCGCAGTATGTTTGTACTTCGCGGTTGTCTATGACAACTATTGACAACAAACCCACCGTAAGCTGTCACGAGACTATCTATGGTAGCCCATAAGGGATAAAAAAAAATAAAAAATTAAACGCGGCACACGCAACGACGGGCCGCACTAACATTAAAATTTAATGTCAAGTAGGGGGCCACAAAATATCACCCCGCGGGCCGCGAGTTTGAGACCACTGTTTTAAAGAGTTCAAAGTTGTAAAGTGAGTTTGTGCATCTTTCTTTCCACATCAGTTTGATATTTACTCATCACTGCGATCATATTGAGAGATTAAGTGTGATGTTTGGAGGGTTCTGCTCCTCTGTGCCTCAGGGGCTGTTCTGGTCAGTGGCGTTTACGACCTGCAGCCGATTCTGGCCACGTACGTGAACGAGCCGCTGAAGATGAACGAGTGAGTGTCCATGCAAGGCCTTCCAACACACAACATCGAACATCGGCTGCTGTCTAAATGGCTGAAAAACTAAATTCAAATGTCTTTCTTAAACTAAGAGCAAAAGTCGAATTATATTCTAATTCTAAAGGCAATGCTTGTTAATGTTAGAGGGAAAGTGCTGTGTTGTCTCCTGTGTCCACAAGAGGGCGAGCGCAACAAGCACATATAAACCAGATCAAGCATCGCATCTTTTAGTGAAATTAAATGACATTCACTTAAATTTTTAAAGTACATTAACGTTTGAAACAATTGTTCTTAAATGAAATATTATTTCCTTAATGTGCATGCAAGGAAAATTAGGTTACAGTAGTGCGTTAAAGTGTGTTTGTGCATCAGTAACCTGAGAAAACACTTCAACACACAGCGTAATGAACTACATCAACACACACCATCAAACTGGCATTCAGAAACACACACTTCTACTCACTACACCTACATGATCATCACACACACACACACACACACACCAGACGCTCTTGATCTGAGCGCTTTCTGTTGACAATGTTTTCAACACACTCTCTTTCTCTATCACACACACACACACACTTACATGTTGAGTGCTTTCTGTTGACAATGTTTTCAACACACTCTCACACACACACACACACACTCACATGTTGAGCGCTTTCTGTTGACAATGATTCCAACACACTCTCACTCTCACACACACACACACACACACACAAACACACACACACACACACACACACACACACACACACTCACATGCTGAGCAATTTCTGTTGACGATGATTCCAACACACTCTCTCACACACACACAAACACACACTCACACACACATGCTGAGCACTTTCTGTTGACGATGATTCCAACACACTCTCTCACACACAAACACACACACACTTACATGCTGAGCGCTTTCTGTTGACAATGATTCCAACACACTCTCACTCTCACACACAAACACACACACACACACACAAACACACACTCACACACACACACACACACACACACACACACACACACACACACACACACACACACTCACATGCTGAGCACTTTCTGTTGACAATGTTTTCAACACACTCTCTCACACACACACAAACACACACACACTCACATGCTGAGCACTTTCTGTTGACAATGTTTTCAACACACTCTCTCACACACACACAAACACACACTCACACACACATGCTGAGCACTTTCTGTTGACGATGATTCCAACACACTCTCTCACACACAAACACACACACACTTACATGCTGAGCGCTTTCTGTTGACAATGATTCCAACACACTCTCACTCTCACACACAAACACACACACACACACACAAACACACAAACACACACTCACACACACACACACACACACACACACACACACTCACATGCTGAGCACTTTCTGTTGACGATGATTCCAACACACTCTCTCACACACAAACACACACACACACACACAAACACACACTCACACACACACACACACACACTCACATGCTGAGCACTTTCTGTTGACGATGATTCCAACACACTCTCTCACACACAAACACACACACACAAACACACACTCACACACACATGCTGAGCACTTTCTGTTGACAATGATTTTAACACACTCTTTCACACACACACACACACACACACACACACACACACACACACACTCACATGCTGAGCGCTTTCTGTTGACAATGATTTCAACACTATCTCACACACACACACACAAACACACACACTCACACACTCACATGCTGAGCGCTTTCTGTTGACAGTGTTTTCAACACACACACACTCTCTCTCTCTCTCTCTCTCTCTCTCTCTCTCTCTCTCTCTCTCTCTCTCTCCTCTCACACAAACACACACTCTCTCTCTCCTCTCTCACACACACACACACACACACACACACACACACACACACACTCACATGCTGATGAACACACACTCATCTCTAAACGATGTGCAGGTTTGGTAGAGTGTGTCGTTGCACGTTTTTTGCCTCCACCTGAGAGTGTTTTCCTCATCAAGAAGAGCCTTTTCCCGCCATGTCACATTACCAGCACAGCCGCATACGCTGTATACGGGATCCGCTAACAAACACAAACCGCGTCTGCTACGTCATCATCATGTCTCGCGCGCATCTCGACACACCAAAAATTCGAATGCACGATTTTTTAGTTGTTTTATTTGCCGATTATTCGAAATTCGAGTTGTTATTTGAGCCCTACGACCCTATAGTTCTGTTGTGGGAAGCGTTTCCCTAAACCCCATTGAATCCCGTGGTTGTGATTCTGTTTCAGGGAAGTGGCATTAAGGAACAGCCCGAGTCACTTCCTGTCGCAGCTCAAAGTCTCGTCTACTTCCTGTGACATCATCGTCGCTGTGGCGCAGAACGACTCGCCCGAGTTTCGGAAGCAATCAGAGGAATATTTCAAAGTAACAACATTTGCTTCCCCACATTATTATTCAATGAGCTCACTGTTTCTGCCTTAAATTATTACACTGTTTAAATTAATACATTTTTCGATAACTGTGATTTTGTATATGTACATTTCTGAAATGCATAACTCAGACAGTCTCCTCTGATGACAGATCACTGTAAACTGTTATGTGGACTCGTGCACTTTCTGTAAAGCTGTGTTGTAATGATGTGTGTTGTGAAAATGTGAATTTGCAGGAATGTGTTTTAAAGTTTGCATGTTGATGAAGTGTTTTTGGTCTCCCAGGCGCTGGAATCTGCCGGTCTCACGGTCTCTTTTGAAGACGTTCCCGACACCGATCACTTCAGCATCATAGAGCAGCTCGTTGAAGAGGACTACCGCCTCACACAGGTTTATTATCATATATTGTTGTTTTTAGCCGAATAAAAGTTACAATTACATTTGCTATTTTTATACTTAATATTTACTACTGATCGGCATTTCCTCTTATCTCCTGAAGCTCCTGCTAAAGATGATGGGGAAAAGTTGATGATTGTCCAATTACCCAGAATGCATTGCTTTGCTGTGAGTTGACCTCAACACGACCTCACTCTTTGTCCAATCAGACACTAGTATTAACCGTTTTTATCATTATCTGTTTGTGTGTAACATTTTCTGCTGCGGTCACATGACTGGATGTCTTTAATATGATTATATTTTTTTTTTTTTTTTTTTTTTTTTTTTTTTCACTCTTATTTTTATTGTTTTAGGCAGGTCAAAGACAAAGCATAGTGATCTCAATTTTGAGTATGGTTACATAATGCAAAAATAAAATAAAAATGAACAAATAAACATAAGACAGCAACCAGATGTCATGATATATAAAAAAAATATATATATATATATATATATAATAAAGAAAAAACTTCAGATTACACAGTTTCTAATGCAAATCTATATGCTATCCATTTGCTCCATTTTTCTTTAAATTCAGCTTCTTTCAGTCTTAGAATAAAGGTCATTCTTTCCATGGTGAATATTTCCTGCACAATGTCCATCCACTGAGTATGGCTGGGTGGCTCAGGTTTGAGCCAACTTCTTGTTATCGCTTTCCTCCCTGCCGACAATAATATCTTAACCAGATATCGATCATCTTTCTTTACATTGGACAAAAGACCCAGATACATTGTTGTAAAAGTTAATGGTACAGAGTACTCCAGTACTTTGCAGAAAATAAGGTGGACAGAAGTCCAGAAAGGTTTTATCTCAAGACAGTCCCAGAAAACATGTGTGTGGGTAGCATCCACAGAGCCACATTGCCTCCAACATACTTGTTGGGTGGACAGTTGTTTACCTTTAATAGATGGCGTGATAAAGAATCGAATGAAATTTTTCCAATTGAATTCTCTCCATTTTTGTGAATTTGTAGATGTCTGTGACAACTCACAGATTTTATACCATTCTTCATTTGAGATCGTGACAGCTGCTTCTCTTTCCCACTTTTCTTTGACATACAGGGTTGTGTTTTTTTGACAGGACATTAAGCTAGTGTATAGCTTTGAAGTAATTTTGTGTGTTTTCTGTTGGTATGCACCACACAGAGTCTCTAAAACTGCATTAGGTTCGTTTCTGTCCTTAATTTCTTTATTATAGTATTCTCTTAGTTGCAGGTATCGGAAGAAGTCTCGATTATCTAGACTAAATTTGTCTTTCAGATATTGAAAACTTCTTATTTCCCCATTATTAATTAAATTACAAAAAGCTGTAACCCCTCTATTGGTCCAAAATTTGAAATTTGAGTCATGCATTCCTGGTTTAAAGTCTTTGTCATGAGCTACCCATCTTAATATTTTTCTTTCTTTATTCAATTTTAATTGTCTTGCTACACTATACCAAATTTCCATTGTGAGTTGTGCAATTGGGCCAAGTATTTCTATTACATCAGTTGGGATATGGTCCTCTCCCACGAGTGTCTGAACATTGTACCCAGGGATGCATGTCTCAATCTCTTTCCATTTGGCACAGTAACTAGGGTCACACCAGCAACACAGGTAACGCAATTGAGCTGCATAGAAATACATTTTTAAATTTGGAAGGGCCATGCCCCCCTTATCCTTCTGCAGCTGTAATGTTGAATACCTAACTCTGGGCCTCTTCCCATCCCATATAAACTTCGATAACAGCTTATCCCACTCTGTGAATTGTTTTGACGGAATATTTACCGGGAGGGATTGAAATAAGTAAAGTAGCCTAGGGAGGATGTTCATTTTTACCACTTTTATTCTATCACTTAAGCCGAGTGGATAAGTAGACCATCTCTGGATGTCTGTTCTAATACTTTCGTTTATTGGGTTGTAATTAAAATTATATAGTAGTGAAGAATCTTTGGATAGAAATACTCCGAGGTATTTAATTTTGTTGGTGCTCCATTTTATATCATATGTGCGTGCAGTTTCATTTGAGGGTGAATGATTAAACAATAGTATTTGGGTTTTGGAAATGTTCAACTTGTATCCAGCATATTCATTATACTTTCCCAAAAGATCCATCAGTATGGGAAGTGATATGTTAATATCTTCTAGAAATAACAATATATCGTCCGCAAATAATCCGATCCTTTGTTCTCTTTCGTTGATCATAATCCCCTTTAAATCCTCTTTCTCCCGAATCGCTTGAGCGAGTGGCTCAATGTATAAAGCAAAAAGGGTGGGGCTTAATCCGCAGCCCTGCCTACATCCTCTACTAAGTTCAAACCGGTCTGTCAGAGATCCATTCACTTTTATTCTTGCGGTTGGCTTATCATAAATTGCTCTAATACATTGAACAGAGTCATTAGTAAGGCCAAATTTCTCCAACGTTAGATATAGGAAATCCCAATTTACTCGATCGAAGGCCTTTTCTGCATCGAGGCTGATCAAGGCCGCTTTAAGCTTTTTGCTGGAGATATTGTGAATCACATGTAGACTTCTTCTGATATTATCTTGCGTTTGCCTACCAATTATAAAGCCAGTCTGATCCTCATCAATTATATCAGAAATAAAGGTTTCAAATCGTCTAGAAATGATGGATGTATATAGCTTATAGTCCACATTTAAAATTGATATTGGTCTATAATTGGCACAATTATCTCTATCTTTATTTTCTTTGGGGATCAGCGTAATAATTGCTTCCTTCCATGATGGAGGGGTCTTGCCTTCTTTATGGATATAGTTTAAAGCTCTAAGAAGAAGCGGCTTCAATTCTACCTTAAAAGTCCTATACCACTCGCCGGGGAAACCATCACTACCTGGGGCTTTATTTGCCTTTAGTCTATTTATTGCTTTATCCAGTTCTTTTGATGTGATTTCTGCTAATATTCTTTTATTTTGTATTTCTCCTATACAGGGAAGGTCTAATTTGTCTAGGAATGCTCTAATCGACTCTTTGTTAGAAGCGCCCTCTAGTGAATATAATTTGCTGTAGTACTGATAAAAAGTGTTTTCTATTTCTTTTGGCTCAGTTCGAAGCTTTTGCGAGATAGGGTCTTTAATTTTCAAAATTGTTGAGTCCGCTTGTTGTTTGCGTAGTTTTCTAGCGAGAAACTTTGTTGATTTTGGGCCTAGTTCATAATATGCTTGTTTTGTAAATCCAGCTTTTTTCTCTACTTCATCATCTAAATAATTTTCAAGTTGCATTTTCAATTTTTGAATTTCTTTTTGAGTGTCTTGATCTTTTTTCAAAATGAATTTTTCCTCTTTATCTTTTAAATCTTTAATTAATCTTTTATATGCTTCAATCCTAGTTTTCTTAATGTTTGTTACCTTGGCTATTAGTTTTCCTCGTAAGACAGCTTTTAGCGAGTCCCATATTATTGATGGATCCACCTCCCCATTGTCATTTTCTTCTATAAATGTTTTGATGTCCTGTTTGACAGATCCAACTACTGATTGGTTGTTAAGGAGGCCCACATTTAATCGCCATACAGTATTTTTGGGGTTATTCTCCAAGTTAAGAGTTAAATATATTGCGCTGTGGTCTGAAACATCAGTGACTCCGATCTTGCATTCGGTTACCCTGTAGAAATCTTCCTGTCTCATTATAAAATAGTCTATTCTTGAATGAACCAAGTGAGGCACTGAGTAATGTGTATAGTCCCTCATAGTTGGGTGGAGCTTCCTCCACACATCCACCATGCCAGTTTCCTCCAACAAAATATTTAGTAATTTTGTAAGATTTCTTTTACTCCTATTTTTACTTGTGGTATCTAGTTTCAAATTTAAGACTGAATTCCAATCCCCTCCACATACACAGATCCCTTCCGCTTCTGCTGTGAGTGTATCAAAGAATTCTTTATAAAATGTTGTTTCGCATTCCGGTGGTGCATAGATGTTAACCAATGTCATAAGATTATTATTGATTTTACCCTTTACTAGAATATATCGACCCTCCTTATCCTTTATTTCTTTAAAAATATCAAGCTTTATTTTTTTGGTTACAAGTATTGCAACTCCCCTCCTATGACTTTGTGAATATGAGCTATAAAATATATTGTAACCAAATTTAATAAGTTTTTCATGCTCCGAAGCTCCTAAATGTGTTTCCTGTAGCAAGATGATGTGCATATCGTCTTTCCTTATCTTATTCATCACCCTTGCCCGCTTTACTGGGTTACCTAATCCATTGACATTCAATGACATTAATTTAAGCTTCTGACTGTGCATCATAAATGCGAGGTGGTTCAGATTGGTTGCTTGTCTTATAACCATGAACTTTGAACATGAACTTTGTAAATAAAAATAAAAACAAAACTGAACTTAAAGCAACAGAACAAATAACGTTAAACTGAAAAAAGGCTTCCAAGGCAGGGTATTTGCAATTCCCCCATTTCGCCAAAATAAGGTAAGGGGGAAAGCCTCCCTCTAAGAGAGGACCCCCTCCCAGAACCAGCGTATAAAACAACAAGAGCTTTTCCACTAATTCTACCTTAGGCGTTTTAGCTCGTTCAAATCAGACTATTTGAATCATAAAAAAGAGTGACAATATTAGTGTTTACATCATTGACAGTCTGTGACAAAAAGCAACTGAACACACAGCTCTTTGGAACATAGCTAGTACCTATTTCCCTCAGGTCTCCACGTCTTTGTCTTCTCGGATCAAGTAGTGAACTTCCGTTGGAATTCCTGTAGCCGTTCCCGTGCTCTCTTGGCTGTCTCCTTCTCTCCGCGCCGGGGCATGCGTTGCCATGGCGATGTTTGGTCCAGTCTTCGGGTCGCTGGTGTGCCAGTTCCGCTGGTATTATCCACACCGAGGTGGCCCTCAACTAGAAGACCTCGGCGATGCAGATCTCTTTCGGCTTCCTCAGCGCTGTTGTAGGTCTGTTGGCCACTCTCCCAATGGATACGCAATCGGGTGTATGGCGTCTGGAAGCGTATGCCGTTCTCTTTCAAAACAAGCTTAATCTTTTTGTAAGCTTTGCGTTGCTGGATCACGTCTGTTGTGTAGTCGTGGTCAAAAGAGAGAAATTTATCCCCAAGCTGAATCTTCTTTTTCCAGGCGTTTCTGAGAACCGCTTCTTTGACTCTATACTGAAGAAAGTTAACAACTATTGATCTCGGGGGGGTGTCGGGGGTCGGTTTCGGGCCAAGTGAGCGGTGTGCGCGTTGTATTTGGGCATCAGTCCCTTCTTCAATAAGTTTTTCGCTCACCAACAGCTTCTCCACAAATTGAATCACAGAGGGACCTTCCATTTCCTCGCGTACCCCGTATATTCTGAGGTTGTTTCGCCTCCCCCTTGACTCCAAATCGTCAACTTTTCCCCGCAATGCCCTTTGCTCTTTTAGTGACTCTTGGAGCACTTCATTTGCCACTGCCGACCAACTTTCCAATTCCTCAATTCGCGCCGCCGCCTCCTCGAGTTTATTGTCATGTTCTTGTAAGGATAGCGTCGTAGAAGCTAACTGTTGGTTAATCTGTTGTCTGAATTCTGACAGTTCCTCTTTCACTTCTCTCTTTACTTCTTCTTTAAACGATGTTAGATCGGCATTTAGCTGAGTTCGAAGGTTGCTTATTTGATCGCTTATATCTTTCAAACTTGGTTGAGAAGTCGAGACACTGCTGTGTGCGTTTATGCTAGCATTGTTAGCATCTGGTGTATTCGGTTCACCTCCTTTGCGTCCCTCTTGTTCCGCTTTTCCAGTCATCTTTTGGTTTCTTGTTTTAGTACCCCCGCTCATATTCCGAGTCTTTTACCTAAACTTAGATAATATTAGCTGAATTCAAGGGGTTTTAATCGTCTGACTTTACGGAGCTATCGTTTCACACGTCCACCTCGTTCCGTCGCATACCGGAAGCCCCATATGATTATATTTTTAAATGTATTTTGAACCATTTAATGATTTCATTTGACATGCAAATGTGATGCAGATGATATTAGTTGTTGATCATATAAAGTCACAAATGAATATAGCAGTTATTTGGCATTAAGTGATTGCACTGGAAATGTAAAATGTGTTTATTTGGAATTAAAAGTTGTATTGTTTGAAGTATTAAGTGAATTGGTGCTGGAAAAACCGGTTTAAACCAGCCTTGCCCTGGTCAGACCAGTTTGGTTTCAGTGGTTTTTTAGGTGTTTGGTTAACTAGTCTCACCTGGCTGGTTTAAACATGTGTTATCAAGGTAACTGTATGTGAATATGGTGTTAGTGTGTGTGATTTGAGGCATTTCAGTTCAATAAAATGCTGATATGAACACTGTTGTTGTAGTTGTTTGTTCATGTCACAGGCCGGTCCCGCGGATAATGGAGATATTGTCCATAAAAACAACAGAGCCTCTGTATTAGAGGAGCGCGTCTCAAGAGGAATTCAAAGACAAGGCAAACTCATTGTACACTTGTAAAACTCTTAGCGTTATTTAAGGTCAGTTTTAGTACATTAGATAAAAATCTAAATGCACTTCACCAAAAGAAAACTCGTCATTTTGGATGAAGGATTTGCTCATGAATATTAATCAGAATACGATTGGTTGCCAATCTTCCGGACTTGTATCCCATACTGTTTGAATAATAAAGTAAAAGAGGTTACATTTAAAATTGTACATGCTATATATCCAGCTAAATGTGTGTTAGAGAGGTTAAATTATTCATTACTCGTGTCTATTATCCATCTGTTTTGTAATTGTATGTAGACAAAGTGTATATGTGTAAAATTGAATTAGAAGGAAAACAAATGTTATGATTAAATAATTTTGATATATGTATGTATTATTCCAATTAAAGTAATACTACTAATTATAATTTAACTTTTATTTTACAACTTTTTATTATTTCGGGAAAATTTCATATACACAAGAAGAAATGGTCAAAATCGTATTCATTTTCTTCAGGAGACTCCATAAGAAAGCAAAAAAGACTTGGCATATATTTAATTAATATACACCGTTTTTTAAATTAATTGATCGATTAATTTAAAGTAATCGAGGGGGGGGGGGTATAAATATGTAAATTCTGTATACGATACTAAAGTTCGTTGGATACTCTGGTTGGATAGTAGAAAAAAGAAGAAAAAAAGGTTGCGTAACCTAATTAATATTTAGGTATTCAGTGATTCTTTGATTGGCTACCAGATGTTGCGCTCATTTGCCGACGTCTGCTTTAAACCAATCAGCTAAGCGTACTGGGCGAGCGTGGCGTTACGTCATTAATATTCAAGAGATGGGCGGGGCTTCGCGGTACCGTTGTGTTGGCAACCGGCGGTTCGTTTCGGTCTGAACGGCCGAGAAAACGGTGTCGGAAACACAAGATGGAGCGGGGATGAAATAACTCTTTACCACACAAGACCAAACTGAGGAAAAACATCAGAGGAATACAGTAAGTAAATGATTTAATCAGAAATAAATATTCAGGAAATGCAGTGTTTTGTCTTTAGGCTCACTAAAGGGTTAAATTCAGTTACTCAGCAAAAAATAAAAACTGCCTAGAGTTTCTTCAGTCTAATACGCTTGTAGTTAAAATCACATTTTCCATGAAAAGTCATTATATATCATCGCTAGAGTCACTATAGAAAAAAAGAGACGCTCGAAGTTTCGTTTATAACAGTGTAAAGTCATCTTGATGAGGTTTGAAAACAAACAAACACCGTTTTAATTCACAATTAGTAATTTTCCGCTCGGACAAACATTAAGGAAGCTCAAATCTACCAGAATGGATATCTGTGATGAGATTTAATGTACCGTGTGTTTGTGTTTATGTTTGTGAGGAAATTATGTAAATAAAGCTGCAGGAGTTTCGCGCATGCGCATATCACGACACTTCCGGGCTTTTAAAGTTTAACTCTCTCCTTCTGCAGGAGAAATATAGAGTTATTAAGTACATGATCACGCCATCAAAGATAGGCAAATTATTACAACTTTCATTTGTATTAACAAATATTGTAACATTACATCAGGAGTTTCAGACTTTACAGACTTGGAGAACATAATATATAAAAGCTTGAATCTGTTGGTAACGCGTTATAATAACTTTCACTAAGAACACGATCTAACATTACTACACTATATAATGCTTAACAGTGCATAAGTAGGAAATAAATAAAGTATTATTAACCCTTTCATGCATGAATTGACTATCTGTGTTTTTATTGCTCTTTTATTGAAAACAGTATTTGAACTTTTTCAAAGAGATTTTCATATGTCAACTTGAGTGGACTGTATGCTTTTTTGTTTTTAACTGAAGAGATATAACACAGTAATACTGTGTGTACTTAACAAATAATAAATTATATAAAAAAATCATGTGAAAACTGAAAAATATATACAAAAATATAATACAGCTTCAATTATTGTTAATGCAATTGAGTTTGTTCCTGTTTGACCTGCAGACAGAGGAGAACTTCATTCAAGTTGAACTTTGCATGTCTTTGATATCAGAACATGAGGACATGATTCCATCAAAGGTCTTTACAGCCGGTGAAGGTGCAACTCTGTGGAAACCCAACTCCGACTATGTAGAAAACGCTCATGCTCCGTCCAGTCTACCAGAGTACGTCGATTTATCCATATTAGCTGATAATTCTGATTGTTCAAAAACGACACATTTCTACTGAAGCTCTCTGAGAAAACTTTGATCTATTGATGTTTTCAGACTGTGGAAAAACTAGCGATCAGGTGTTTTCAATCTCATCTGAAAAGAGCCGTGTTGTGGGTAACATGCATAATGTAATCAGATTACTTTTGATGCAACGAGTAAAGTAACGCATCACAAGTAACGTGCATTACGTAATCAGATTACTTTTGATGTAACGAGTAAAGTAACGCATCACAAGTAACGTGCATTACGTAATCAGATTACTTTTGATGTAACAAGTAAAGTAACGCATCACAAGTAACGTGCATTACGTAATCAGATTACTTTTTGATGTAATAAGTAACGCATCACAAGTAACGTGCATTACGTAATCAGATTACTTTTGATGTAACAAGTAACGCATCCCAAGTAGCGTGCATTCCGTAATCAGATTACTTTTGATGTAACAAGTAACGCATCACAAGTAGCGTGCATTACGTAATCAGATTACTTTTGATGTAATAAGTAACGCATCACAAGTAACGTGCATTACGTAATCAGATTACTTTTGATATAACAAGTAAAGTAACGCATCACAAGTAACGTGCATTACGTAATCAGATTACTTTTGATGAACGAGTAAAGTAACGCATCACAAGTAACGTGCATTACGTAATCAGATTACTTTTGATGAACGAGTAAAGTAACGCATCACAAGTAACGTGCATTACGTAATCAGATTACTTTTGATGAACGAGTAAAGTAACGCATCACAAGTAACGTGCGTTACGTAATCAGATTACTTTTGATGAACGAGTAAAGTAACGCATCACAAGTAACGTGCATTACGTAATCAGATTACTTTTGATGTAACGAGTAAAGTAACGCATCACAAGTGACGTGCATTACGTAATCAGATTACTTTTGATGTAACAAGTAACGCATCACAAGTAACGTGCGTTACGTAATCAGATTACTTTTGATGAACGAGTAAAGTAACGCATCAGAGTAACGTGCATTACGTAATCAGATTACTTTTGATGTAACAAGTAACGCATCACAAGTAACGTGCGTTACGTAATCAGATTACTTTTGATGAACGAGTAAAGTAACGCATCACAAGTAACGTGCATTACGTAATCAGATTACTTTTGATGTAACGAGTAAAGTAACGCATCACAAGTGACGTGCATTACGTAATCAGATTACTTTTGATGTAACAAGTAACGCATCACAAGTAACGTGCATTACGTAATCAGATTACTTTTGATGTAACGAGTAAAGTAACGCATCACAAGTAACGTGCATTACGTAATCAGATTACTTTTGATGTAACGAGTAAAGTAACGCATCACAAGTAACGTGCATTACGTAATCAGATTACTTTTGATGTAACAAGTAAAGTAACGCATCACAAGTAACGTGCATTACGTAATCAGATTACTTTTGATGAACGAGTAAAGTAACGCATCACAAGTAACGTGCATTACGTAATCAGATTACTTTTGATGTAATAAGTAACGCATCAGAGTAACGTGCATTATGTAATCAGATTACTTTTGATGTAACAAGTAAAGTAACGCATCACAAGTAACGTTTATTACGTAATCAGATTACTTTTTGATGTAATAAGTAACGCATCACAAGTAACGTGCATTACGTAATCAGATTACTTTTGATGTAACAAGTAACGCATCACAAGTAGCGTGCATTCCGTAATCAGATTACTTTTGATGTAACAAGTAACGCATCACAAGTAGCGTGCATTACGTAATCAGATTACTTTTGATGTAATAAGTAACGCATCACAAGTAACGTGCATTACGTAATCAGATTACTTTTTATATAACAAGTAAAGTAACGCATCACAAGTAACGTGCATTACGTAATCAGATTACTTTTGATGAACGAGTAAAGTAACGCATCACAAGTAACGTGCATTACGTAATCAGATTACTTTTGATGAACGAGTAAAGTAACGCATCACAAGTAACGTGCATTACGTAATCAGATTACTTTTGATGAACGAGTAAAGTAACGCATCACAAGTAACGTGCATTACGTAATCAGATTACTTTTGATGAACGAGTAAAGTAACGCATCACAAGTAACGTGCATTACGTAATCAGATTACTTTTGATGAACGAGTAAAGTAACGCATCACAAGTAACGTGCATTACGTAATCAGATTACTTTTGATGAACGAGTAAAGTAACGCATCAGAGTAACGTGCATTACGTAATCAGATTACTTTTGATGAACGAGTAAAGTAACGCATCACAAGTAATGTGCATTACGTAATCAGATTACTTTTGATGAACGAGTAAAGTAACGCATCAGAGTAGCGTGCATTACGTAATCAGATTACTTTTGATGTAACGAGTAAAGTAACGCATCAGAGTAACGTGCATTACGTAATCAGATTACTTTTGATGAACGAGTAAAGTAACGCATCACAAGTAACGTGCATTACGTAATCAGATTACTTTTGATGAACGAGTAAAGTAACGCATCAGAGTAGCGTGCATTACGTAATCAGATTACTTTTGATGTAACGAGTAAAGTAACGCATCAGAGTAACGTGCATTACGTAATCAGATTACTTTTGATGTAACGAGTAAAGTAACGCATCAGAGTAACGTGCATTATGTAATCAGATTACTTTTGATGAACGAGTAAAGTAACGCATCAGAGTAACGTGCATTACGTAATCAGATTACTTTTGATGTAACGAGTAAAGTAACGCATCACAAGTAATGTGCATTACGAAATCAGATTACTTTTGATGTAACAAGTAACGCATCACAAGTAACGTGCATTATGTAATCAGATTACTCACACACATTTTACACACACATATATATATATATGTATTATAGTGTAGTGTATGTAATAAAACATAAAGTGTTACCTGAATTTTTTTAACTAAGATGTTATTACTATAGTTTTATGGTTAAACTCTGATTTGATTGGTTCTGTGGGTGATCCGATACAGAGAGTACTTCGTTTAATCTGATTTTCAATAATTTACTAAACAAATCAGCATTTTCTCACTTGAGCTGCTCAGATGATCTACACACCGTTAGTGAGATCGCAAAAACAGTGTGTGCAAATCATTATTAGTCCGAGTCTTTAATCCGCGGGGCGTTCCTGAGAACACATGAACTCAATAAATAAATCACGTTTCACATTTCTGAAGGCATTACAGGTTTAGAGAACAGCAGTGGTCTTGATGTAAGAGTGAGGTGTTGTCTAGGGTTTATACCTGTAACCTCTGGCACAGAAGAGCAGCTCCGCATCGGTGTGGTGTGAAGGTTAATGTGTGTTTCAGTAGGTAAGGGTTCAGTGTTTGCCTCGTCACTGTTGCTCGGCTCAATGATCTCAGATGAGCGCTGGGAGACACTGATAATAAAGACACAAGAGACGGACAGACACAGTCATGAGAGGCAGAAAGAGAGGTAGAGAATCATCCAATCCTCTTCAGTAGTGCTTTATTTATTTATTACTATTTACAATTACTATATTGGTTGTTTTGGGAGACGAAGAGTTGAATATCTGTTGTAGGATTTGGATATTACAACTGCTTCTAATGTGATTTATTTACTAAGAAACTTTTTTTTTCGGGAATGATTGAGTGATTTTATATTTTACATACAGCTGGGTTCAAAAATCTGCCAGTGAAAATACTTGTTTTGCATTTTTTTTTTCTTACAGGTAATGGTTTGCATAAATGTTTGAGAGAAGTAAATATGAATTTGATTTGGATTGCTCAGTTTTTTGCACCAGTTAATCTCCCCTGTCACAGGTGAAGTCCCGGTTGTCAGGCCAGTGATCGCATGAGGAGTGTGTGGTTGTGTGAGAGGTTGGCGTTTCTGTGTTACAGTTGAAGCTTGTTTCTGACGCAGAGGGTCATGTGATGTCGCTTGGCGTGTAATAACTCAACGGAGTGTGTAGTAATGACTCGGACAGGTGGTTAAACAGCGTGTTTAGTGCTGAACTCCCTCGTGTCATCATTACAGTGATGTTTGCTGTTGTTTCAGCGCTCAGTGTTCATGGGAAAACATGCAAAAAGGTCATCTTATTATTTAATGAGCTCAGGCATGATGTTGCAGGCCACATTGTGTGTGTGTGTGTGTGTGTGTGTGTGTGTGTGTGTGTGTGCACCTGATTTCCATCATTTTATGGACGTGCATGTTTTCTCTGATTGTTTGAGATTTAATTTGAAATACCTCTTTGTATTTCATGCATTGAGGCGGTCAA